>NC_064919.1:605376-747406 GCF_929443795.1 Astur gentilis
GGGTAAAGATACCACATCATGCTCCCTGGGCACCATTTATTGAAGCACACAAGGGCAAAGTGGGGGGCGGGGCAGGGCGTAAAGCGAGTTTGGGACGGGTAAAGTGGGGTCGGGGCGGGGCGTAAAGTGAGTTTGGGACGGGTAAAGTGGGGTCAGGGGAGTAAAATGGGGTTCGGGGGGGGGGTAAAATGGGGTTTGGGGGGGCCCCCCCTCACCTGAGGAGGTGGTAGGTGAGCCAGTACATGAAGAGGGGCTGGGCAGCAGCAATGGCCATGGTCAGGTACATCCGCAGCTGGTTTTTGGCCCCTCGCACCAACACCCCCTCGGCCGCCGCCTCCGACAGCAGCTTCAGCCGCAGCGTCCTGATCTGTTGGTGGGGGGGGGTGGGAGCAGGAAAAAAAAAAAAAAGGAGGTGAAGCCCCCCCCTCCCTAAAAAGCCCCCCCCTTTTTTCCCTGCACCGCCTTTTTTTTTTTTTTACCATGAAGACGAAGATGCTGAGGCAGCACCAGCTCAGCACCACGTAGTAACCTGTTCGGCCGAAGAGAAGCCCGAAGACGAGGCCGATGATCATCCTGCCGTCACCGGAGGGGGAGTTATCAAGCTGTGTGTCCCCCCCGCAAAATATAAAAAACACCCCCCCACACTAAAAATCCATCTCTCACCCCACGTATTTGTAGCCAGCAAAGGCGATGAGGTCAATGGTGGTGAGGTCGGTGTTGACAGTGACGAGGTAGAGGCTGAGAAGGACGGCCAGCACCTCCACGATCAACCAGGCCAGCGCCGAGCTTGCCTGCAAGCCCAGGCTGTCGGGGGAGAATCTGGAGGGCGGGGGGGGGGATGTTAAATTGGGGGGCGGTACCTTAAATTTGGAGGGGGTGGCATGGCTTTGCTTGCACCCCTTTTTTTGACAGGAGAACTTGGGTGTCAGCATGCTCCTCACCTGTTCTGGGTGCCCAGAGCCAAGCCGGCGATGAGGATGTAGGTGATGAAGGCCATCACTGTGGGGGGGACAGGACACGTCACCAGAGGCGGGGGGGGAGATGGGGGGGATGGGGGGAGGGGGGGCAAAAACGTACCGGGGATGTAGAGATCAGGGGCGTTGACGTCAAAACGGGGGGCAACTGGGGCGTCCTGCTGGTACCTCACCTGCCAGTCCTTGGTGAAAGGGGGGGGAAATACTGTTAGGGCCCCCCCGAGGCTCCGGTAGTGCCCCCCCCTCCCGGTACCGGCCCCCCCCCCGCCTCTCCTCACCTGATGCACGAAGGGAAAAACGAGGAGCCCCAGTTTTCTGCCCACGTAGACGGTGTCCACGGCGAAGTAATACTTCAGTCTCCCCACCGGGATGAACCGATCGAGCTGTGGGAGGTAAAAAAGCCGTGAAGGGGCGGGGTGTGTGTGTGTGTGTCCCGGTAACCGGCTCCCCCCCCGCCCCGGTACCACTCACGTTACGGTCCACGATATCGCGGCCCTGACTGGCCAAACTGCTGCCGTAAACCACGGCCAGGCTGGATACCGGTTCTCTCAGGAAAGAAGCGGGAGGTGGGTAGGGGGAGGAAACGGGAGGCGGACCCCCGTAACCCCGGCCCGGTTGGGCCCCCCCCCCCCGCCACCGCCGCCGCCTCCGCCTCCCGCCGCGCTGGTATCATCGAAGAGAGGGTGGGGATCCGCCATACGCGGGGCCGCCGCCGGTACCCGGCGTTTGGGGGCTGCGGGGAGAGGAGAAGTGAGGCCTGAGGGGGCTTTGGGGGGGGTCAGGACCGGTCGCCCCAGCCCCCCCCCCCCCCCGCCGCGCTCACGGTGCCGCTCCAGCTCCATCCTGCCGCGTCTCCTCACTTCCGCTTCCGCCAGCCAGCCCGTCACGTGGCTCCCCGCCGGCGCTGCGCTGATTTGGCCGCTCTGGCGGAAGTCGTTGGCGAGCGGGAGAGGCAGACCCGCCCTGCCGCTTCAGCGGAAGCGAGGGGGCGGGGAAGTGGGGCGGGGCGGGGCGGGGCGGGGGGAGGAGCCGGGATGCTGTGCCCGGCTTCAAGATGGCGGCGCATGCCCCGCCTCGTGTCGCCATGGCAACGCAGCGGGACTGGGTGGGGCCTGGGGGTCCCCACGGTGGCCCCGGGGCCACGGTGTCATGGCCACGGCGATGGCCGCGGTGGCCACGGTGTCCCCAGTGCCATGGTGTCCCCAGGGATGTCCCCAGGACCACGGTGTCCCCACAGACAACACCAGAGCTGTGGCATCATGGCCATGGGGATGGCTGTGGCGGCCACGGAGTCCCCAGGGCCAGGGCTGTGGTGGCCCCAGGGCCACAGTGTCCCCAGCGATGTCACCAGAGCTGTGGCATCATGGCCATGGGGATGGCTGTGGTGACCACAGTGTCCCCAGGAACATGGATGTCCCCAGGGCTTCAGTGTCATGACCATGGGGATGGCTGTGGTGGCCATGGTGTCCCCAGGACCATGGTGTCCCAAGGGATGTCCCCAGGACCACGGTGTCCCCCCGGACTTCACCAGAGCTGTGGCATCATGGCCATGGGGACGGCTGTGGTGGCCACAGTGTCCCCAGGACCATGGTGTCCCCAGAGCCGTGGATTCATGGCTGTGGGGATGTCTGTGGTGGCCATGGTGTCCCTAGGGCCATGGTGACCCCTGGGATGTCCCCAGGGCCACAGTGTCATGGCCACAGGGCTGGCCGCAGTGGCCACTGTGTCCCCAGCACCACTGCGTCCCTTGGGTGTCATCGTCCCCATCCCCACAGCCCATGTCGTTCCATGGGAGCCCAGGTGGGGTCCACCATGTCCCCGTCCACTGTCCCCCTCCAGGACCCCCCCCCCCATAGCTGTCCATGTCCCCCCATTATGCGTCCATCATGCCCCCCCCGACATCCCCTGACGTCACCGACACAGCCGCGGGAGGAAACCGCCGGTCCCGTGGGAGCGCATGACGGTCCCGTGACTGATGGGCGCTGCCAGGGGGGTCGGACGGACAGACACCCCGTCTGCCTGTCTGTCTGGGGCGGGGAGTGTGACCTGGTGGGGTTCCTGCACCCCCCACCTTGGCCTGGTGCCTACTGACCAGTCACCCCAGTTACACCCCAGTACTGGGCACCCTGGTACTGGGCACCCCAGTTACCCCCCATTATTGGTCACCCCAGTTGCCCCCCAGTACTGAGCACCCTGGTACTGGGCACCCCAGTTACCCCCCCAGTACCAGTTGCCCCAGTTGCCCCCCATTACTGGTCACCCCAGTTGCCCCCCAGGACTGAACACCCTGGTACTGGTCACCCCAGTTACGCCCCCCAGTACTGGTCACCCCACTCCCCCAGTTGCCCCCCATTACTGGTCACCCCAGTTGCATCCCAGTCCCCCAGTTGCATCCTATTACTGGGCACCCCAGTTGCCCCCCATTACTGGTCACCCCAGTTACCCCCCAGTACTGGTTCCCCGGAAAGGGGGGTGCTGCCCTCCCTCCCCCCACCCCCGCCCCGGTGCCGCCCCCCCCGGGGCGGATCCCGGGGGGGCGGTCAGAGGCCGCGGGGATGGTCGCGGGGACCGGAGGCCACGGCGAAGGGCGCGGGGTCGGGACCGGGGGCTACGGTGAAGGGAGCGGGACCGGAGGCCGGGGGCCACGGTGAGGGGCGCGGGGGGGGGAACCGGGGCCGGGGGCTGCGGTGAGGGGCGCGGGGCCATGGGGCGCGGCGCGGTGCTGTTGGTGGTCGCCTACGCTGGGCTGCTGTTGCTGGGAGCACTGGGGCTGTGGGCGCTGGAAGGGACCCCCGGGACCCCCCGGATTCCCGGGACCCCCAACGCCTCCGAGTGGGACCTCGCCACGGCCTTCCTCTTCGTCACCACCCTCCTCACCACCGTGGGTAAGGGCGGCACCCCGGGACACCCCCCCCGCCCCGAGATCTGGGACCCCCATAAGATGGGGGACCTCAGGGAGCACCAGGACCCCCGGGACATCGGGGACCCCTGTGTGTACTGGGACCCCCCAGGAGCACCAGGACCCCTGGCACCCCCGGGAGATTGGGGACCCCTGCGTGCACTGGGACCCCTGGGACACCCATGTGCATTGGACTCCCCCCTGCAGCCCACGACCCCTGCATGCACCCCAGGACCCTCCACGCACCCCAGGACCCCCCTGCACCCCACGACCCGCCCCTGAACCCCAGGATCCCCAGGAATCCCTGCACACCAGGACCCCCCCGAACCCCAGGATCCCCTGGACCCCCCTGCACCCCAGGACCACCCTGCACCCAGCACCCCTGTGTGCACCCCAGGATCCCCGAGACTCCCATGCACCCCAGCACCCTCCACATGCCCCAGGACACCCCTGCACCCCATGATCCTCAAGCCCCCCCACCCTGCACCTCCAGGCCCCCCACCACACACCCCTCCCAAACCACCCCCCCCCATCTGCACCCCCATCCCCATGTCCTCCCCCCCCCCCCAAGCTCCAGCTCTGGGTTGCGGGGTGGGGGGCACCCCATTAACTCCCCCCTCTTCCTCCCCCCTGCAACAGGCTATGGCTCGGTGGCCCCCCTCTCGGCAACTGGCAAAGCCTTCTGCATGGTCTATGCCGTGGTGGGCGTCCCCATCACCATGTTGACGTTGACAGCAGCAGTCCGACGGTTGACAGTGCCCTTGGTCCACCGTCCCCGGTTGTACCTACAGGCGCGATGGGGCTACAGCCGGCGTGGGGCCGCCCATATCCACTTCATCTTCTTGGTGGGCGTCACCTCAGGGGTCTTGGTGCTTCTCCCCGCCGCCGGGTTCTACATCCTTGAAGGTACTTGGACCTACTTGGACGCCGTCTACTTCTGTATCATCTCTCTTTGTACCATTGGGTTGGGGGATCTCGTGCCGGCTGAGCAACCGGGTCAACCGTTGAGGCAACTCTACCAAGTAGCCGTAGCCGGTGAGTAGAACTGGCGGGGGTCGGACTCCCCCCGCCCCAAAATTGGAGGTCTTGGATGGGTTGAGGCTGGGTTCTTGATGTCTTGTCCCACCACCACCAGCGTATCTGCTGCTGGGGTTGACGGGCGTCCTGCTGTTGGCGCAGACCTTCCATCGGTTGGCCGAGCTCCATGGCATCACCGGCGTTGCTGGCGGCATCTCGGCACCGGATGAAGCCGCCGAGTTGTTAGAGGGGACAAGGGATGAGGAGAAACCAGCTGGGGGGGGCCGAGGTGGGGGGGGATCCATCAATGGGTAGCGTCGGTGGCATTCCTGGGTGGGGACGGGGGACACTGGGGGACACTGGGGTGGGGCAGGGGGGCAATAAAAGGGTGCCTAAAGCAGGTTGGTTTCACTGTGTTCACCCCATGGTTTGGGGGGGGGAGAAGGCAGGGGGGGCAGTGAGGACCCAGGTGTCTGGGGTGGTTTCCGATGAAAACATTGATATTTTTGGGGTGTCAAGGGGGGGGGAGCAATCCCATGAGGACTTCCCAGTCCCATGGCAGGGGGGGTCCTAGTGTCACAGGTGGTGTGTCCAAGTGCTAGGGGGGTGTCCCAGTCCCATGGGAGGTCCCCCCACTCCCATGGGGGGGGTCCCAAGCCCATTGAGAGTGGGAGTCCCCAGCCTCTGAGGGGGTCCCAGTGCCATAGGGGGGGTGTCCCAGTCCCATGGGTGGGGTCCCAGTCACATGGGGGAGGTCCTAGTTCTTGGCCAGGGGAGCACCAGCACCATATGGGACTCAGCCCCATGGGGTCCCAGCACACCTGGGGGGTGTGGGGGGTCCTGCCTGGACCCAAATACCCCCTCCAGTCCCCCCCAAAATGGGGGGGGGGGGGCGGCAGGGATGAAAACCACCCCCCAAGCACCCTCATTTTATAGAAAACCTTTATTCTGTAAAAGTGGTGGGGGGGTATCCCCAAACTGACCCACTCCCCGCCCCCCCAGGGATGCTTTACCACAGCACCCCGACACGGGGGTGGGGGGGGAACAACACAGAACCAGGTGCCAGCGAGGGCACCCATGGATGTTCCCCCATGGTCCGGGTGGGGGGCAGGATGGACCCCCCCCCATCAAATCCCGGATCCTATATATATATAAAATATATATATATACACACAATAAATATAGGGCCCCCGGCGTGGCGGGGGGGGTCCTCAGGCGCGAGGGCGTGTGGGCAGGCAGCGGGGGGGGGCCAGTGCCAGGATGTGGCCGGGGGGGCACAGACAGCGATAGGAGCCGGGGGTGTTCAGGCAGCGGCCGGGCAGGCAGAGAGCTGCCTGTGAGCACTCGTCGATGTCTGGGGGGGGGGGGGGGGGGGGGATGGGGGGGTTATTGGGGGGGTACACAAAGAAGGGGTGGTTGCTGCTTGGGAGGAGTATGGGTGCTGGGGAGGGGGGCTGAGTGCAGGGGGAGGGGGCTTAGGTGCAGGGGAGGGGGTTTGGGTGCCAGGGAGGGGGTCTGGGTGCTGCGAGGGGAGTCTGGGTGCAGAGGAGGGGGTTTGGATGCCGGGGGAGGGGAGGTGTCACAGTGCAGGGGGAGGGGGTTTGGGTGCTGGGGGAGAGAGTTTGGATGCTGCAGGGGGAACGACTGGGTGCCAGGGAGGGGGTCTGGGTGCCCAGGAGTGGGTCAGTGTGCCAGGGGAGGGGGGGGGGGGTCACAGTGCTGGGGGAGAGTTTTGCGTACTGAGGGAGGGGGTCTGGGTGGAGAAGAGGGGGGCTGGGTGCTGCAGGGAGGGCTTAGGTACTGGGGGAGGGGGGGTTGAGGGCTGCGGGGGGGGGGGGTCTGGGTGCTAGGAAGGGGGTCTGAGTGCAGGGGAAAAGATCTGGGGGCTGGTGAGGGGGTCTGGGTGATGGGGAAGGGGTCTAGGGTGCCAGGGGGGTGTCAGGGTGCCAGGGGGGTGTCAGGGTGCCGGGGGGGGGGGGGGGGGGGGCTGGGTTCCAGAGGAATCAGGGTGCTGGGGGTGTGTGTCAGGGTTGGGGGGGGCGTCTCACCGACACAGTCCAGCCGGGCAGGGTCCAGCCGGTACCCCGGGTCGCAGTCGCAGGTGAAGCCATCGGGCACCCGAACGCAGCGCCCGTGCTGGCACCCACTCAGCACCCCACACTCTTCCTCCCCTGCTGCAATGGTAGGGTTGGGGGGGATGTCAGGATTGGAGGGGGGGTCACCACCGCCTTCCCCCCCCCCCCAATCACCCTTCCTGTACCCCAAAAAGCTCACCATCTTCCTCCTCTTCATCCTCCTCCTCCTCCTCGATGAACCCCCTGGTCCCATGGGGTTGGTAGGACCAGGGGGGGCCAGGGTGGGGGTCAGGGGGCTCGTAGCGGGGTCCCCGGGGTCGATGGGTGAAAGGGCGTCGGGAGTCCTCAAAATCGTCACCCTCATAACGGGGGGGGGCGTAAAGAGGGTCCCCCCGGGGGTCATAACCCCCCGCCGTCCCCCCGAAGCCATAGAGGTCGTAGTCGGAACGGAGGGGCGGGGAGGGGACGCGGGGCCCCCCATAAATGTCGGGGCCGTATGGGAGCCCATAAGGGGGGGCAAAATCGGGGGCATATTCATAAGAAGGTGGGGCGCGGGGGGGGCCATAGCTGGGGGGGCGCAGGACATTGCAGAGGAACTCGAAGTCATCTGGTGGGGGGGTAGAAGGAGAAGGTGAGTTTGGGGGACCCCCACCCCATGCAGCCTGGGGGGGGGGCATGAGGGTGCCCATCATTGGGAATGTAAGGGGACCCCCCCATCACTGTGGGGGCTGCAAGGGATCCCCCTCATCAGTGGGGGGGCTGTGGGATGCAAAGGGGTTCCCATAATTGTGGGGGCTACAAGGTGTCACCCCATAACTGGGGAGCGGGGCTACAAAGGACACCCTATTATTGGAGGGGCATAGGGACGCAGGGGGCCCCCCCCATCACTTGGGTTAAGTGGGGGGGTGCATGGGGCCCCCACATTGCCAGCAGGGTCCCCACTAAGGGGGTGCAGGGGGTCCCCCCCATTGCCTGGGGTGTGCAAAGGGGTCCCCATTATGGGGGTGCAGGGGGTCCCCCCCATTGCCTGGGGTCAGCAGGGATGCAGTGGGTCCCCGTCACAGGGATGCCCGGGGATTGGGAGTGGGGGGGACCGTGTGCCCCCATATTGCAAGGAAGGCGATGCCAACCCAGCACCCATCCTGGGGTAGGGAAGATTTGGGGGTACTGAAGGAGGGGAGGGGGGGTCACCTGAGTGTCGGGTGGGGCAGAGGGCGCAGTCCATGCCCCACGCCTGCCCGTACAGGCAGCAGCACTCGGTGTAGGTGACCTGCCTGTCGAGCCGGGGTCTGCCGCACACCAGGTCAACCCCCACCTCCTGCCAGCACACGGCCTGGGCAGCATCTACGGGGCAAATTTGGGGAAGGGGGGGACACCATACACACACCAGCATCAGGCGGCGGAACCCAACCTTCCTTGCCCAGCACCCCCTCCCCACCACCACCCGCAGGTGGGACCCTCACCCAGGTGGGTGTCGTTGGCGACGCAGCGGCGCTGGGACCCGTCCAGGACCAGTGGGGGGGGGCAGGAGCAATAGTAGGAGCCCACCGTGTTGACACAACGACCCCCCAGGCAGGGCTCTGCCTCCTCTGCCCCGCACTCGTCGTTATCTGTGGGGGGGAGGGAGAGGGGCAGAGGGTTAGTCAGGGGGTGCAGGCAGGGGGTCGGGGTGCAGGCAGGGGGTCAGGGTGCAGGCAGGGATTGGGGTGCAGGCAGAGACTGGGGTGCAGGCAAGGGTGAGGGTGCAGGCAGGGCGTCAGGGTGAAGGCAGGGATTGGGGATGCAGGCAAGGATTGGGATGCAGGCAGGGATTGGGGTGCAGGCAAGGGTGAGGGTGCAGGCAGGGGGTCAAGGTGAAGGCAGGGATTGGGGATGCAGGCAGGGATTGGGGTGCAGGCAGGGACTGGGGTGCAGACAAGGGTGAGGGTGCAGGCAGGGGGTCAGGGTGAAGGCAGGGATTGGGGATGCAGGCAAGGATTGGGGTGCAGGCAGGGATTGGGGTGCAGGCAGGGGTGCAGGCAGGAGGGGGGGGGTCTCACCCACGCACTGCAGGTGCTCCTGCTCGTAGTAGTAGCCACTGGGGCAATAGCAGCTGAAGCCAGGGGAGGCGTTGAGGCAAACCCCCCCCCGGCAGAGCTGGGGCCCGAAGAGCTGGCACTCGTCCACATCTGGGGGGTACGGGCAGCGTCAGTGGGTCCCCAAAGAGTGGGGGGTACCCCAGTGGGCACCAGGCCCAGTTGGGGGGAGCACTCACCTGCTGGCGAGTCTTGGGGGCTGGTGAGGGCTCGGCCATGCCCGTGCGGGCAGATGGCAAGGTGATCGTCTTGGGGGGGGGGACAGACGATGTGGTCACCAAGATGGGTCCTGCTCGTACACCCCATCCCCTGCCTGTACACCCCGTCCTCTGCCTGTACACCCCATCCCCTGCCCACACACCCCGTCCCCTGCCCACACACCCCATCCCCTGCCCGTACACCCAGACCCCTGCCTGTGCACCCCAATCCCTGCCCACGCACCCCCTCCTGCCCTCCCCCCCCCCAAACCCATGACACCACCAGCACGCCCACGCCAAGGGATGAACACCCCAACTGAGGGGGCTGGACCCCAGGGGGGTGGGGGGGCTTTGGGGTGTTGAGGAGGGGGTCCAGGGGTGTCCTACCAGTGCCGGGGGTCGGGCAGGGCTGGGCAGGGCATTGGGTGCCCCAAGCCCAGCCCAGGCTGCAGCAGCATTGCTGCTGGGTGACGTTGGGTGCCAGCACCCCACAAGCTTTGCTGAAACAGGCGGCGGTGCCGGGGGGCTGGGGAGGGGTTTGGGGGGCAGGAGGGGGGACGCAACGCCCCGTCACAGGGTCAAATTCATCCCGGCTGTCGGGGCAGAGGCAGAGGAAGGAGCCTTCGACGTTCTCGCAGCGTTCGGCCCCGCAGACACCCCGTAATGTCTCGCATTCGTCCACATCTGCAGGAAACAAGATTAGATTGGGGCGGGGGAGGGTGTCCCCAGGTGTCATCGTTGTGCGTGGTGTCGTCCCCCCTGTCCCAGGTCCCCCGGCCGTACCCACGCAGTGGTGGCCATGGCGGGCTGTTTCGTAGCCCGGGTCGCAGGCACACTGGAAGGAGCCGGGGAGGTTGTGGCAGGTGGCGTGGGCTCCGCACAAGGTCCCGTTGGAACATTCGTCCACGTCTGAGAAAGGGGGTGGAAATATTTTTTGGAGGGATGATCTGTGGTGGGTGACCCCACAACCGTAGCGTGGTGCTGAGCCCACCCTGGTGTTGGGCTTCTGCGTCTCTGCGCAGCATGGGGTTGGCCCTCGGTAGCCCAGTGCCCCGTGGCATGGGGCTCGATGTGCCCCACAGCATGGACCTTCTTGTACTCTACCCCACGACATGGTTCTTGATGTCCCCCGTGGTCCCTCTGCCCCTCTGCACCCCATGGCATGGTCCTTGCTGTCCCCCATGTTCTTCTGCAACCCTGAGCCCCATGGCACGGTGTCCCCATCCCCTATGGCATGGTCCCGTAACCCCCCCAGTGCTGCCCACCCCGGCACTCACCGATGCAGTCCCCGCCATCACCAAGCCGGTAGCCGGGCTGGCAGTCGGTGATGCAGCGGTAGGAACCGGGGATGTTGTCGCAGCGCTGGGCACCGCAGAGGCTGGCACCGTACTCCTGGCACTCATCCACGTCTGCGGGGACAGGGGGGACACCCCGGGGCCAGCCGGGGGGCACGGCAGGCTGGGGACACCAGGGATGCCCCGGCTCCAGGCCAGGAGCAGCCCCATGCCCACCCTGGTCCCCACATCCATCCCAGTCCCTGTGTCTATCCCAGTCCCCATACCCATGCCAGTCCCCATGCCAGCTCCCCACGCCCACCCCAGTCCCCACATCGATCCCACTCCCAGTGTCCATCCCAGTCGCCATGCCCACCCTCATCCCCATGCCCGTCTCACTGCCCACATCCATCACAGTACCACCCCGGCACTCACCGACGCAGTCCCCGCCGTCACCGGCGCGGTAGCCGGGCTGGCAGTCGGTGACGCAGCGGTAGGAACCAGGGATGTTGTCGCAGCGCTGGGCACCGCAGAGGCTGGCACCGTACTCCTGGCACTCGTCCACGTCTGTGGGGACAAGCCACCCTCGATGCCAGCCCCTTGGGGGGAATGCCAGTCCCTCCCTGGGGACAGCTGCAGCCCCTCACCCTGGCACAGGGCCTTGTCGGCATCGGTGCGGAAACCCGCCGGGCAGTGACATTCGAAGGAGCCGTCGGTGTTGGCACAGCGGCCACCCTCGCAGACACCCCCACGCTGGCACTCGTCCACGTCTGCCGGGGGGGGGAGAACGGGGTGATGGGGGGGGGCACAAGGGGAACCGCGGTGTGCACCGGGACTGGGATGAGCATAGGGAGATGGGGACTGGGACAGGTATTGGGACCAGGATGGGTATGGGGACATGGGGACTGGGATGGGCACAGGGACCGGGATGGGTATGGGGACATGGACACCGGGAGGGGTGTGGGGACTGGGATGGGCACAGGGACTGGGATGGGCATGGGGAGATGGGGACTGGAACAGGTGTGGGGACCAGTATGGGTATAGGGACATGGGGACTGGGATTTGGCATGGGGACAGGTATGGGGACCAGGATGGGTATAGGGACACGGGGACCGGGAATGGTGTGGGGACATGGGGACTGGGATGGGCACAGGGACTGGGATAGGTATGGGGACATGGGGACTGGGATGGATACAAGAGACCAGGATGGGCATGGGGACTGGGGTGGGCATGGGGACCGTAATAGGCATTGGACATGGGGACCAGGATGGCCATGGGTACCTCGTGGTGGGCACAGGGACTACGAGGGGCACAGGGGACCAGGATGGGCATGGGGACCATGACTGGCCCAGGGACTGGGATGGGCAGAGGGACTGGGATGGGTATGGGGACCACGACAGGCACGGTGAGCACAGTTGGGCAGAGGCAGGGGGCGTGCGGGTGTCACCCACCGGCACAGGCAGTGCCCTGGGGGGTGCTGGTGTAGCCCTGGGCACAGAGGCAGGTGTAGGAGCCCTCGGTGTTGAGGCACTCGCCGTGGGGGAAGCAGAAGTCGCCCTCCAGGCACTCATTGACGTCTGCGGGCACACCATGCCATCAGGGCAGGTGACGGCAGTGGGAGGAGACACATGGTGATGCCACAAGGGTCCCCACTCACCCGCGCATGGACCACCGCCAGCGCCCGCCCGGTAACCGCGCTGGCACTCGCAGTGGAAAGAGCCCTCCGTGTTGGTGCAGCGGCCGTGGGGACCGCAGGGGGAACCCACTGCGCACTCATCCACATCTGGGGGGGCAAAAGGGTTATGGAGGGGTCTCCGGTAGGATTTTGGGGTGCTCCTCGCTGGGGGCACGGGGTGAGGGTACCTGCACAGCGGCCGCGGTGGAGCTGGAAGCCCTCACGGCAGGGCTGGCACTGGAAGGAGCCCGGGGTGTTGATGCACTCTTGGCCGGGGCAAGCAAGGTGGTTCTCGCACTCATCAATGTCTGTGTGGGATGGAGAGGTCGGGGTACTGGCACGGTGAGCCCATGGTGTGGTGACCCCATGGCACATTGATCTCATGGCATAGGGAGACCATGGCATGGGGAGACCATGGGATAGTGAGCCCATGGCACAGGAAGACCATGGCATAGTGAGTTCATGGCACGGTGATCCTATGACATGATGACCCCCAAGACATGGTGACCTCATTGCACAGGGAGACCATGGCATGATGACCCCAAGACATGGTGACCCCATGGCATGGTGACCCCAAGACATAGTGACCCCATGGCATGGTGACCTCATTGCATATGGAAATCATGGCAAGGTGACCCCATGACATGGTGACTCCATTGCACCTGGACACCATGGCATGGTGACCCTGTGGCATGGTGTCCCCTTGGCATGGTGAGCCCATGGGCCAGTGTTCCCAAGGACTGCTGAATCCCATGGCATGGTGACCCTAGGACATGTTGAACCTATGGCAAGGTGAACTCATTGCACTGGGAGAACATGGCATGGTGATCCCATAGCATGGTAACCCTATGGTACAGTGACCCTATGGCATGATGACCCCAGGGCACGGAGACCCCATGGAATGATGACCTCATGGCACAGTGACCTCATCTCATGGTGAGCCCATGGCACCATGACCCTATGGTAGGGCAATCCCAAGGAACGTTGACCCCATGGCATGGTGACCCCCCATCATGGCACAGACTCATCCCCCGTCCCCCCCCCGCTCACCCTGGCAGGGCTCATCCGGCGCCATCCCCCGGTAGCCAGCGGGGCAGGTGCAACGGTAACCACCGGGCAGGTTCTCGCAACGCCCATGGGTGCAAGGTGGGGGGCTTTGGGCACACTCATCCACATCTGCAGGGACATAGGTCAGGTTCAGGCCACCCAAGGACCCCGGCGTCCGGGTGGGTGGCACCCAGGGTCCCCACTGACCTTGGCAGTCGGTGCCGGCGGCGCTGGGGCGGTAGCCGGGGGAGCAGAGGCAGCGGTAACTCCCCACTGAATTCTCGCAGCGACCGTTGGGGCAGGGCCGGGGGCTGCGCCGACACTCGTCCACGTCTGGGGAGAGCACAGGGTGGGCGGGTGGGTGCAAGGTGAGGTTGGTGCACGGAGGGGTGGATAGGAGAGATGGGTGCTCAGAGGGATGGGGGGGTTCACGGAGCAATGGGTGCATGGAGAGATGAGTGGGTGCGTGGAGAGATGGAAAGGTGGGTGCATGAAGTGATAGGAGTTTGGAAAGGTGGGTGCCCAGATGGACGGGTGGGTGCATGGAAAGGTGGGTGCATTGAGAAATAGATGGGTGCATGGAGAGGTAGGTGCATGCATGGTGAGATGGGTGCTCTGAAGGATGGGTGGGTGCATGGAGCAATGGGTGCATGGAGAGATGGGTGGGTGCCTGGGGAGATAGACGGGAGAAGTGAGTGCCTTGAGAAACAGATGGGTGCATGGAGAGGTTGGTGCCCAAGGGATGGGTGTGTGTGGGGGGGGGGGATGGTGAGTGGGTGCCCAGAGGGATGGGTGGGCACATGGAGCGATGGATGGGTGCCCAGAGAGCGAGACAGGAGAGGTGGGTGCACAAAGAGGTGGGTGGCTGCATGGACAGACGGATGGACAGGGCCCCCGGTCCCTCGTGTCCCCATCAGCCTGGAGCTCCCCCTCCCCCCCCACTGCCCTCACCGATGCAGTGGGTGCCCTGGGTGCTGAGCCAGAAGCCGGGGTGGCAGAGGCAGGTGTAGCCGCCCTGACGGGGGACGCAGCGCCCGGGGCCGCAGATCTGGGGGTTCCTCTCGCAGACGCTGCCGACGGCTGCTGCAAAAGGCGGGTGGTAACGACGGGGGGGGGGGGGGGGGGGGGGGCTGGGCACGTGCGCGTGCAACCGCGCACACTCGTGCAAGCACCACCGAGTGCGTATGTGCAACGGTGCATGCTTGCAACTGCACACACGTGCAAGGCTGCGTGCGTGCACACACGTGCGTGCAACCCCACACGCCTGCAGCCCTGCATGCAACTGTGCATTTGTGCAGCTGTGCAAGAGTGAAACCACAAAGGCACGTGCAACACTGCACGTGTGCAACCATGCACACTCTGCTTGTATGCAACGGGGTGTGTGCGCAAGCACGCATGCATGTGCAACTGTATGGGGGTGCACCCACGCCTGCATGCACCTGCTCGTGCATGCACGCAACTCTGCACGTGTGAGACCACGCACGTAGGTGCAACGGACCATGTCTGGAACCCTGCACACCCGTGCAACTGCGAGCAACTGAGCGTTTGCACAACAGCACACCCATGCAACCATGCACAGAGCGCACCTGCAACCACACACGCGTGTGCAAAGCGTGCACACACGCACACACGTGGAAGCACCACACGCTTCCGTGTGTGCAACCACACGTGCATGCGATCAGGCACGCATGCAACGACCCAGACCCGTGCAACTGTGCACATGTGTGCAACCCCACGCTAAACCTGCGTGCGTGCAAATCTGCAACTGTCCCCCCCCGCCGCCCTGGACCCCCCCTCCAAACCCCTACCTGGGCCCTGCCCCTCCCGGGTGGGCAGGGTGGGGAAGGGTCCCACCAACCCCTGGGTGGGTCGTGGTACCACAATGACCTCGGGGGCCGGGGGGGGCCTCTCGGGGACCCGCGGCGGCCTCGTGGGGACGGGCGGCATTCGGGTGACGGGCAGGGGACCTGGGTGCCGTTCCTCCTGCCAGCGGGCTACAGGGGGAGGGTGGGGGTGAGGAGGACCCCAGCAGGCGTGGGGTGCTGGTTAAGGGCTGGGGGGACAAATGGGTGCTCACGAGTGGCAGGGGGGGCGGCAGTGACAACGCGGGGACGTCCAAGGGGAACGCGGGCCAGATCCTGCCCCAGGTAACGGGTGTTGTAGCGAAGGTCGGAAGCGGAGTAATGGTAACCGGGACCGGCCGGGCAGATCTCCTTGAACCCCTCTGTGATGGGGGGCAGAGTGTGAAAATGTGGGGGGGTTTCACCCCCCAAATCTGCACCCCCACCACCCCCCATGGAGCAGCACCCAAGCATCCTCGGAGCATCCCTAGGGATGAAGGGTGCTGGGAGGGGACCCAGGTATCCGGTGAGGAGGGGGGTGTTGGGGGGAGGGTCCTCACCAGAGCCGAAGGGGGGGCAGCGGTGGCAGGCGGCCCCCCAGGCTTTGCCCACCCGGCTGCAGCAGCAGATCTGGCGGGTGATGTTGCGGAGGGTGGGGAGGGCGCAGCGTCCTTCCCGCAGGACACGGTAACAGGGTCCCCGCGCTTCCGAGATCACCTGGTGGGCTGGGGGGGGGATGGGGACACGGGGACACAGCGAGGGGTGAGCGCCCGGGAGAGCCGGCCACCCCATCCCTATCCCAATCCCATTGCCAATGCCAATGCCAATACCAATGCCAATGCCATTCCCATGCCAGCCCATTCCCATCCTCATCCTATTCCTAAGCCCCTCCCCATCCCAATTCCATCCCATCCCCAGCCCATTCCCAGTCCCATCCCGTACTCATACTCATCCCAATCCCATTCCCAATCCCATCCACATTCCCAATCCCACCCCATCGCCATTCCCAATCCCACCCCATTCCCATCCTCACCTCTTTCCCACTCCCATCCCACCCCAATCCATCCACATTCCCAGTTCCATCCACATTCCCAGTTGCATCCCACCCATTCCCATCACATCCCTGTTCCCAATTCCACCCCAATCCCATCCACATTCCCAATCCCACCCCATCCCCAATTCCCAGTCCCATCCCTCCCATTTTGAATCCTATCCCCACTTCATTCCCAATCCCATTCCCATCCCAATCCCGTCCCACCCCAATCCCATTCCCAATCCTAACCCTGCCACTCACAGATACAGCTGGACCGGGAAGAATCCAGCAGGAATCCTGGCTGGCACAGGCAGGCGAAGCTGCCCCGTGTATTGGTGCAGACCCCGTTCTGGCAGAAACCCCCCTCCTGGCACTCATCCACATCTGGGGAGGGGGGGGCAGAAATGGGGGGGGGGGGGGGGGGTGTCAGACCCCCCCCCCCCACTCCCCTTTACTCCCCCCCATATCCCCCCCCCAACTCACCCACACAGGATCCATTGATGCGCTGAAAGCCTTGGGGACACGGAGCATCCCGCTGGAGCAGGTCTGGGGGGGGGGGTGTGCAGAGATGAGACCCCCCCCCTCTTTCCCCCCCCCCCCTCCCCGCCATGTCCCCTCTGTGCGTCCCTCCCAATATCCTTACAGGGGTGGCCGTCGCAGGGTTGGCACTCATGGACCCCCCAGGCCACGCCGGCCCCCCGGCAGCAGATATCCTGGGTGCGGAGACCGGGGAGGGGGGAGCTGCACTGCAGGGGGGGGGGGGGGGGGGAGAAGAATTGGGATACACCCCCCCCCAGCCCCCCCCCATGGGTGGGTGAGGGAAGGGGGGTCCTCTCGGTGACTGCATCCCTGCACAGCATCTGTGGTCCCACCTGCTGCATCCCCCCCCACCCCAAGCAGCCAGTACCCCTCCCAGCACCCCATCCCAGCACCCCATCCCAGCACCCCCGTCCCCCTCCCAGCACCCACGTCCCCTCCTGCCACATCCCAGCACCGTGTCCCATCTCCAGTACCCACGTCCCCATCCCAGCACCCGTGTCCCCTCCCTCCTGCCACATCCCAGCACCCGTGTCCCTTCCCAGCACCCATGTCCCAGCACCCACATCCCCATCCCAGCACCCACATCCCCCTCAGAGCACCCACATCCCAGCACCCATGCCCCCTATCCCGGCACCCCCATCCCAGCACCCACATCCCCATCCCAGCACCCGTGTCCCTTCCCAGCACCCACGTCCCCCACCCAGCACCCACATCTCCTCCTGCCCCATCCCAGCCCCCACCTGTATCCCCATTCCACCCCCCCCAGCACCCATGTGTGTCCCCCCCACCCAGGGCGGGGGTCTCACCTCTCCCCCGCGCAGCTGTCGGAAGCAGTATCCGTACCCGGCCCTCTCCTCACCGGGGGGCACCCGGGGGCTGCTCTGCGCCAGGACACGGTAGAGGGGTGCCGGGCGAGGGGCTCTGGGTACTGGGGGGGCCGTGGGTGCTGGGGGGGTCTCATCCCCCCCCCGCACCCGTTCTACTTGATGGATGGTGACTGCGGCTTCGGGCGGGTGTTGCACATGGATGCTCACCATGGATTGGGCACCTGAGGGGGGGTTTATGGGTGCTGGGGGGGGGGTGCTACGGGTGCGGGGGGGGGGAACACACAGCACCCGTTTACCCCCCCTCTCCCCCACATTAGCAGTGATGTTGGGGGGGTCCTCACCATCCTCTTCCTCCCGATAGTTGGCCAAGGGTAGGGTGTAGACGGATTGGGTGAGAGCTTGGGGCCCCCCCGGATTTTGGGGGACCCCCCCGCCCCCCCAGGTGCCGTTAGCAGGGACGTGACAGAACTTGCCGGTAAATTCGGGGGGGCACACGCAGCTATCGGGGCGAGCGCAGACCCCCCCGTTCTGGCACAGCAGCGGGCAGACAACTGCAAAGCAAGGTGGGGGGGTTTGGGGGGGCACACGACACCCCAATATCAGGACATCACCCCCCCCCCCAAATAAATCTGGGTGATGATGCTAGTGCAGTGGTGGGTGGTCTAAAAAAAAGGGAGCGGGGAAGCACCCGGATGCCCGGGTCCCCATTCCATTAAAATTATGGGGGGGGGTAATGATAATTGGGGGTGGGGGGGGTGTCTGTCCCCCAGATCCATCCAGGAGAACCCAAATATCCAAGGAAAGGGGACCCAGGGGTCCGGGTGAGCACCCATGGGTCCAGGTTCCAATTTTTTTTTTTTTTTCTTGGGGCCCCAATGTTTATTTTTCCAAATTCCCGACGTTTTCCAAGCAGGATCCGCTGGGGCCGATGAGCTCATGGCGCTGCGTGGGTGGGATGGGGCCCCACCTTCCCCCCCCCCTCCTCAGCACCCAGCACCCTTCCTCCCCCCCCAAAGTGGGAGGGAGCGGGCCCTCAGGAAGGAATGAAAGAGGGTTTTGGGGGACAACCCCCCCAAGACCCCCAGGTTGGGCTCAGCCTGGGTGCACTGGGGGGGGGGGGGGGCTGTGGGTCACCCCCCCCATGGGGAGTTGGGGGGGGGCAGGTGCACCCTGAGCACCCACCCTCTTTGTCCTGGGGGGGGCGGGGGGGGGGCTGTACCGGAGCTCCATGCACCCCAGGGACCCCCCCCTGTCTGTTGGAGTCACCCACCCTGCACCCCAAAGACCCCCATGCACCCCCAGCTTGCTGGAGCCCCCCCCCCAACCCCCCAAACCCCCCCCGGTCTACCAGACGCCCCCCTTTCCTGGGGTGCCAGAATCCCGTGCACCCGAACCCCCCCAGTCTCCTGAAGACCCCCATGTGGTGCTGGACCCCCCCCCCGGATCCCCCAGGCTCCCAGAGCCCCCCCCCCCGCACCCCAACACCCCCCCAGTCCACCGGAACACCCCCCTCAGTTTACCGGACAGTGTGTTCCCCGGGATACCGACCCCCCCGGTTTAGCGGACGGCTCCCCCCCCAGGGTCCCGATCCCCGTCTTGCTCCACCGGCCCCCTCCCCGAGTCACCGGACACCCCCTCCCCAGGGTCCCAACCCTCCCCCCGGTTTACCGGACCCCCACCTAGCGTCCCGCCCCCCACCCCCACCCCCACCCCCCCGGTTTACTAGACACCCCCTCCCAGAGTCCCAACCCGCTCCGGTTCACCAGACCCCCTCCCGTTTACCGACTTCCCCCCCCCCCACCCCCCCCGTTTACCGGACCCTCTCCGGTTTACCGGACACCCCCTCCCCAGGGTCCCAAGACGCCCCCCCCCCCAGGGTCTACCGGACCCCCTCCCCCCCCCCCGCGGTTTACCGGACACCCCCCCCCCCCCCCTCCTCCCCCGGTTTACCAGACACCCCCGTCCCAGAGTCCGGACCCCCCCGGGGTTTACCGGACCCCCTCCCATTTACCGACTCCCCCCTCCCCGGTTTACCGGACCCCCCCCCCCCCCCCCCGCCCCGGGCACTGACCGAGACGGAAGCCGCTCCCCCCGGGGGGACGCCCGCTTTCCAAGGCGGTGACGTTTCCCCCCCGTTGACAAAAATGAACGCAACGACCCCCGGCGCAACGGAACCGGCAGCGGGGGGGGGTGAAGAACAAGCGGAGCCGGGCGGGGCCGGGGCCGGTCCCGGTTACCGGCAGCGCCAGGGAGGCGGCGGCGGCGGCGGCCAGGAGCAGCGCGGGGCCCATCACCGTCGCCTCGAGCCCCCGGGGCGGAGGAGGCGGGGAAATGGGGGGGGGGGGGGGAGGGTCCGGGGTGGGGCTGAGCAGCCGCCCCCCCCCCGCATCTGTGTGTGTGTGGATAGACCACGGCCAGCCCCCGCGGCGGGGCCGCGCGGGGGGGACACACGGGGGACTTTGGGGGGGCACGGGACACTGGGGGGGGGGGGTACTGGGGGGCGGGTATTGGGGGGACAGGGGACACTGGGGGGGACGGGGGACTTTGGGGAGGGATACTGGGGGACACACGGGACATTGGGGAGGATGGGGGGGCGACAGGAGACTTTGGGGGGATGGGGGGGCAGGGGACATTGGGGAGGGACCGGACATTTGGGTGGGACAGGGGACTTTGGGGGGGGATGGTGGGGGGTGACAGAAGACTTTGGGGCGATGTTGGTGGGGGGCAGGGGACACTGAGGGGGGACAGGGGATGTTTGTGGGGGACAGGGGACAATAGGGGGACCTGACATTTGGGTGGGACAGGGGACTTTGGGGGGGGATGGTGAGGGGGGCACGGGACACTGGGGGGAGGATACTGGGGGGGGTCTTGGGGGGACAGGGGACACTGGGGAGGATGGGGGGGCGACAGGACACTTTGGGGGGATGCTGGGGGGGGGGGCAGGGGGCAATGGAGGGACCGGACATTTGGGTGGGACAGGGGACTTTGGGGGGAATGTTGGGGGGGGGGCAGGTGACTTTGGGGGTTGGTGGGGGGGGGCAGGAGACACTGGGGGGGACGGGGGACAGTGAGGGAAGCAGGGGACTTTGGGGGGGATGTTGAGGGGGACACGGGACATTGAGGGGGACAGGGGACATTTGAGGGGGTTCGGGACAACAGGAGACTTTGGGGGGATGTTGGTGGGGGGCAGGGGACACTGAGGGGGGCAGGTGACTTTGGGGGGTATACTGGAGGGGGTATTGGGGGGACAGGGGACACTGGGGGGACGCGTGACACTGAGGGAAGCAGGGGACTTTGGGGGGGACACTGAGGTGGGACAGGGGACAACGTGGGGATGGGACATTCGGGGGGCACAGGGAACATTGGGGGAGACAGGAGACTTTGGGGGAGACATTGGGGGGGACAGTGGACATTGAGTTGGGGGGACAGGGGACACTACGGGGCGGGGGGGGGGGGGTGTGTGGAGCTCGCTGGGGACCTGGGACACCGGGATGGGGACAAGTGACACTTGGACCGGGAGAAGGGACAGCGGGATGGGGACAGGGGACACTGGGGGGGGGGGGGGGGCCTGGACACAGCACGGGGGACACACGGGACACATCCCAGACAGCGACATCCCTGCGGGACCCCACCGCGGGGAGGGGGGCACATGACAGCGAGGCCCCATCGCCCCCCCCCGCCGCTGACATCACCCAGGCTCCTGGGTCCTCTCTCAGGGCGGGGGGGGGGGGGGGGGGGAGGTGTTTGGAAGGGGGGTCCCGTCCGTAGACACCCCCCCCCCGCCCTGTCTGCACCCTGACGCCCATTTTGGGCAGCAGCCACGAGGCCACGGTGATGGGCACCGAGCCACCCACACTGCCCCCCCTCACCCCCCACCGCCAGGACAGAAAGTAGGGGGGGCCTCAGGCTGCCCAGCACCCCCCCCCCCAAGGGGCCCCCCGCTGTGTCGTCATTCCCCCCCCCCCCCCCAACCCGGGGGGGTGACGTCACCCGGAAACATCGTCCTCATCCTCCAGCTGGAGGCACTGGCTGTGCTCCCCCACACCAGTTTGGGGGTCCCCACACACATCACTGACCCCCTTCATGGGGTGGGGTGGGGTCTACAGGCTGAGGCACACCCCCCCCCCAAATATAGGGGTGCAATGAGGGAGGGGTCCTTCCTTACTGGAGCGGGGGCAGTCCATGGGGGTTTTGGGGTGCTGGGTCTTTGGAAGGGGGTTCAGGCGGTTGGGGGGACCCTACATACAGTCATACGGGGGACAGGCCCCCATGTTCTATAACTCCCCCTACCCTAGGAACGGCCCCCAACCCCGAGGGGACCCCATATCCCCTATAGGGGAACCCCTAGAGATGCCCACACCCCATAGGGGACTCCCTACACTCCATAGGGACCCCCGCTAAAGAACCCCCATATACCATAGGTGACTCTGTAACCCACAGGGGAACTCCAAACCCTATAGGGACTGCCCCTAGAGAACCCCCATATGCCATAGGGGACCCCATGTCCTGTACCCCTACACCCTACAGGGGAACCCCTTATACCCTATAGGAAGCCCCAAAGAGAATACCCACATGCTATAGGGGACCCCCTGGACCCCACAGGGGACCCCATAGAGAGCCCCCACACCCCATAGGGGAGCCCATATCCTACAGGGGACCCCCTATACCCCATATGGGAACCCCATATCCCATAGGGGAATCCCTATACACCACAGAGGAACCCACAGAGAACCCCCACAGCCCATAGGGGACCCCATATCCCACAGGGCAACCTCCAAACCCCATAGGGGGTCCCGTATCCCATACCCCTATACCTGATAGGAGACGCCCCCCCACCCCATAGGGGACCCCATATCCCATAGGGGATGCCCTATACACTACAGGAAGCCCCAAAAAAGAATATCCACACCTAGAGGGGACACCTGTACCCTATAGGGGACCCCACAAAGAACCCCCACACCCCATAGGGCCCCCCTTCACCCCCATAGCCCCCCCCCATCTCCTCTAGCCCCCCACATACCCCTGCCCCAGCTGCAAGAGGGGAAACTGAGGCAGGGGGTGGGGGACCCCCTCCCAAAATTTTTCTAGCAGCGGCTGCCAGGAATATACATGTGAGGCTCTGCACACACATATCAGGGCGTGAACATACATGTGAGGCTGTATGCACACGTCAGGCTGCAAACACACGTGAGGTTCTGTACATGCGTCAGGCCGCATGCACACGCATGAGGCTGTGTGAATGCATGTGACGCTGTGTGCAAACGTGACATGGCATACACACGTGAAAGCATGCGCACGTGTGTGAGGCTGTGTGTGTTCATGTGAGGCTATATCCACGTGTGTGAAACTACATGCAAGCCTGTAGAGCTGCACACACATGTGCAAGGCTGCGTGCATGTGTCTGATGCATGTGCAAATAGATATTGCTGTGTGCATGCGAGGTTTCACGCACGTGAGGCCATATGCACGTGTGCCCATGAAGCCGTGTACATGCATGCACGCATCCGAGGCTCCGTGCACACCCCATGCACGTGTGATGCTGCGTGCCCACAGCCGACACTGCATGTCCGTGCTGTGCATGCACGTGTGCCAGCCATGCCCCGCCCTGTGTGTGCACATACGTGTGCGTGTCCCCATACCTGGTAGGGCCCCCCTTTCCCCCCCCCCACCTGCTCGGGGGCACGGGGAGCTGGGGGTGCAAGGGGGAGGGTGAGCTATAGGGCTGGGCTATGGGGGGGGCTGAGCTATAGGGGGCTTGGTTATGGGGGAAAGAGCTATAGGGGGTCACAGGGGGCTGAGGTATGCGTGGGGTGGGAGAGCTATAAGGGACACAGAAGGGCTTGAGCAATGGGGGACCATCTATAGGGGCTCTGGGGGGGATGTCAGCTATAGGGGGTCTGCGCTATAGGAGGCAAAGGGGGCCATGGCCCCCACCCCAAGACACCGCTGGGAGGGGCAGGACCCCCAAAAAAACCACAGGGCACAAAGCAGAGGTGAAAAGGGGTGTATGGAGGGAGAACCCCAAAAAACACAGCGCTTTGGCATGGTGGGGGGGGCCTTCCTCTGTGCCCCCACTCCCCAAAATCTGAGGGGGGGACACAGACAACAGCAGTGCCCCCCCAAAGTGAAGGCACATGGCGGGGGGGGTCCTGCCCCCCTCAAAACGACGTCTCGTTGAGCCGAGATTTGGGGGTTGCCAACGGGATGATGGGGAGAGCGTCAGCGGTTGCAGGGGGGGCAGGGACAGGCCCAGGGGGAGGAGGCACAGTCCTGGGAGCCGTAAGGGGGGGTCCGGAATTGGGGGGTCGACGTGGAGGTGGGGGTCGGAGGATTTTGCTTTTCCCCCCAAAACGGGGGGGTTCGGGGTTCTCAGGGGGGCCAAGGCGTTGGGCCAGTTCCTGGCAGCGCTCCACAAAACTGCCCCCCCCTCGGGGACCCCCGGAAAAGGGAGGGTCCCCCTCTGCCCCCCGATAACGGGGTTGGGGGGGGACAGCCAGAGGTTCCCCACGGTGTTTCGGCAGCGGGGGGGAAGGGGTCGGCATATCCACCCGGCTGGGCCCTGGCGACCGAAAGCTGCAAAGAAAAAATGGGGGGGGGGGTGTGGAATAGAGTAGGCAACCCCCAAAAACCTAAACCTGGGGGGGAGGGGGGGGCAGGGGAGGTTGGGAGGGGTGGGGCTGTGGTGCTCCCCTACCTGGTGTTGGGGGTCCGGGGGAGCCCGGGGGGTCCAGTTAATGCCAAATCACATTGATCCAGTTGCCGTAACAGCTCCTCCTCGGTCAAACCGCCAGCTTCTGTAGAGTGAAGGGTGAGGATTGGGCTTTTTTAGGGGAAGCGGCGGCACACCAAAATTCCGCTCCCCCCCCCCCCACCCCCAACTCCAGCACTTACCTGGGGGCTTCCCCAACATCTCCATGGCAGTGGTGAGGTCCCACATCTGGACGCTGCCGTTGGCATGGCCGGTGAAGAGGTAACGACGTGGGCGGGAACCGATCCGGCTGGAGCCTTCGCACTCGTGGACGGTGAAGGCGGTGATGGCTGCGGCGTCGACCGAACGCACCTCGCAGATCCTGGGGGGCAGGGTATGACACTCTGTGACCCCGCCTCAGCACCCCAAATTTTCCTTCGCCAGTAGCAAAACTGTCAGCACTCACCTTTTACCGGTGGAGGAAAGCCGGACAAAGACCTGGCACGCATCCGGCACCACTCTTTGGATGAAGACCTGCTGCTCATCCCGTTCGCCGAAAGGTCCTGCCGGTAAAAAAACGTGGCTCAGTGCCCATCCTGTGCCATTGTCCCACTTCACCACCAAACCCGGTGCTCTTTTACCAATATCGGTGCCAGCGCCACAGCCAGCAGGAGCATCAAGATCATCCAGGGAGAGGATTTTGAAGGAAGCCAACGGTGTCGAGCCAGGTTGGGTAGAAATCATCCCACGGAAACGAGTCACTGTCCAGGTCCGGACGTGGTTGTTGTCGGCACAAACTGGGAAAATGGAGGGTGGATGAGCAGCAAACGCCAGTGATTTCCTCACCCAGCAGTGTTTTCCTTGCCCAGCACTCACCAGAGATGAGGTGTTTCTCCGAAAGCATGATTTTGGTGACTGGGCTGCGGTGTACAGTGAAGGTTTGGAAGAGTTGAGGACCGGAGCCCACTGTTTCAGGGTGCTGCACGATGACCCGTACTACACCGGAGCTGGTGCCATAGGCGATCTCGATCCAGTTCCCGCTGTCACCTACGGACACGACCCCCCCCCCTCAAAATGATCCCAAAGCCCTCCCAGTTCATCCCAGGAGCAAAGCAGTGGGGTGAGGAGCCCCCCCCAAGGTGGGCAGCAGGAGCTCTTACTGGTCTTGGGGGTGAGGTAGACGCTGAGGGCAGTGACAGCATCTTCAGTGGGGTCACGGTAAAGCTCCGTCACCAGCAGATCGTTGTCCTTCATGCGCAGGGGGAACTTCTGAACGTCTGGGGGCAGAGGAGACACACACAGAGGGATGGTGATGGCGGCGGCATTGCCACCAGCCGGGGCAGTTAGAGCCACATCATCAGCACTCACCCACATAGTAGATGGAGCCGTTGTTGCAACCAAGGAGGAGGAAGGTGCCAGCAGCGTCGTAGCTGTTGATGGGGACAACATCCTGGATCTGCGGGAGGGATGGGAAAGGAGTTTTGGGGACAATCTGAGGACAAACCAGTGGCGGTGGTACCCGTGCTCACCTGCCAGTGCTTGGTGACAGCGTTCCAGACACCGATTTTGCCAGTGTGGCTAGTGGCAATGAGTTGGTTCCCCACAAAGAAGAGGGCTTCCACCGGCACTCCCAGGTGGAAGACGCCTGAGTTAGGAGAATACAACCAGAAAGAAGCCAAGGAGACCAGATCCTGCCAAAATCCTCCAGGATCGAGTCGGTGGAAGGGTCAGGAATGGTTTCTCACCGATCTCGCTGCCATTGCCGTCGGCTTGCAAGGCCCAGAGGATGATCTCGCTGCAAGACGCCACCGCCACCATCTTGTCGTGGTCACCCAAAGCTCCACCCAGCACCTTGGCATTGAGGGCCACCCGTTCGATCACCCAGTCCAAGCGGGGACTGGAGAAGACTTGCTGCCACCCCGACGTCTCCTTCATCCTGGGGACAAACAGGAGAAGATGGCAGGGCACGGGGCAGGGCTTGTGGACACCGCTAGCACAAGATGGGGGTCCCTGGTCCCCCCACCAGTTTACCTATAGCAGACAAGAAACTGGGCATAAGCCACCGCAATCCAGTTGTGATGCCCGCAGACGATCCGTACCGCTCCTGGTTCGCTCGCTAAGGGGAAAAAAACAGGCAGTAAAGCTTGTGCCACGATGGTTTAGAATCAGAGAAACTACCCAGTTGTACCGTCCTTACCGGCAGCAAGGGTTCGGTCTTCCAACAAGCGCCCCAATAAACCAGCGTTACCCAAATTGGGGGGCATGGTGTTACTGCGTCGCACGGGGGCTCTGTCGGTCGTCGCTGGTAAACGGGCGGCAATCTGTGGCCCGGCCACACTGTGCCGGTTACGGCGTTTGGCTGGTAAGACTGTTGGGGGAGGTCAGAAGGAGAAATTTGGGGAGAGGGGTTAAGGGGTGATTGCTCCCTACATGGTGTTGGGTGGGGTTGGATTTACCTGGTGGGGGCAGATACCCGTTGAAGAGGACACTGCCACAAGATGAATGGTCCAATTCTTCCCGTAGCTGCAAGCGGCGAACTTGGGGGGGGAGGAAAAACAGAGCCGTGAACCCCAAAATGTGGAATACTGGGGGGGAAGGCCCCCCCCCGAGGATCCCCCCTATTGTCAGCCCCCCAAAGTCATCACCTAGAGGGGTAATGCCGTAAAATTGGGCTTCGTGGAGGAGGAGAGAGATGCTGACGCCTCGGGGGTCGAGCTCTTTTGTACGGAGGAAGTTGAGGATGGGGGCGAAGACGGTGGGGTCCCGATCGATGAAAATCTTGTGGGGGGGACAGACATAACATATGAAATATTTGGGGGCACACATACACACACACACACACACACACACGGACTTGGGAAGGAAAACTCACTGCTCCTGTCTCATCCTTCAAGGTGGAGATGCGGCCGCTCAGGAGGCTGGGGAGGGGGGGGCAGAACAGACATATGGGGGATTTAGGGTCTGGGAGTGGGGTCCTGTGTGGAGCCCCCCAGTCCCGGGACACCCCCCTAACTTTCCCTCGGGGGGTCTGTGTGTGTGCTGTGCCCTCCCCGCTGCTGTCACCTGGAGAAGAAGGAGTCTGAAATCCAGGTCAGTGTCTGGCGGGATGTGCTGAACCTGTGGGAGAGGGCGGGGGGGTGGTGTCAGAGCTGGGCTGGGGGAGGGGCCAGAAGCCTCCGGGGGGCATAGAAAGACACCTTGGGGGGGCAGAAAGACCCCTCGGGGAGGGTCATAGACCTAGGGGCCCCCCAAAACACCTCGGCAGGGGGCAGAAAGACCCTCGGGGCCTGCAGAAAACTGGGGGGGGGGGGGGGGGGCGGGCAGAAAGACCCCTGGGGGAGGGCCAAAGACCTGGCGCGGCAGAAAGACCCTGGGGGGGCCCTGGGGAGATCCAGGGAAGGCGGGGGGTGGAATCAGGCTGGGGGAGGCGGGGGGCGGGGGCCACAAGGGGCGGCCTGAGGAGGGTCCTAAGGGCTTTGGGTGTGTGGGGGGATCCGAGGGGACCGGGGGGTCCGGGAGAGCGAAACCGGGGCGGGGGGGGGGGGAGGGGGGCACACAACCGGGGGGGACCCCAAAGTGCCGAGGGATGGGGAAGGGGGGGAGGAAGGGAAAGCAGGGGGACCCGGAAGACTGAGGCGGGGACACCGGAGGGGGGGGAACCCGGAAGGAGGAAGAGGGGAAGACAAGGAGAGCCTGGGGGGAACCGGGGGAAAGCGGAGGGGACCGGAGGGGTCCCGGGGGTCCCGTGGGACCGGGCCAACGCGCCTCTTGCCGCCCACGTTGAGCTGCACGACCTCCGCCCCGGGCCGCACCGCCCCGCCCGATGCCGCCATGGTCACCCAGCACTACCGCTTCCGCCCGGCGCCACTGCCTCCGGGATTCTTATTGGTCGATCCGTGCTAGCGCCCCTCCCTCCGCTGCTCGCTATTGGTTCGCCCGAAGAGACACCCCCTCCCCCGCGGCCGCACCCACCCGCCCCGCCCCGCTGTTGGGTTTCGTCCAGCCCGCGCAGAGCCTGCACGCCCATTGGACGAACGCGGTGTCACTCAGGAAGAGGGGGGGATTTTTCGTCCCGATCCCGCCCCATCTTAAAGGCCCAGCAGTATCACTGAGTGGTGGGACGGGGAGGGACAGGGTGCGCAAAGCCCCCCCTTCCCCCCCAGGCCCCCCCCCAACCTCATTAACCCCCCCAAACCCTCAGCCCCCCCAGGTAACCCCCCACCCCCCTCATGCGCCTCCCCCCAGCCCCCCCCGAAACGCCTCAACTCCTCCTAATAGTCCCCCCCCAAGCGACCCCCCCAGGCCCCCCCCAACGACCCCCTTGCCCCCCCCGAAATCCCCCTAACCCTCCCCCCAGCCCCCCAAACACCTGCAATGACTCCCCCCCGCCCCCCCACAGCCCCCCCTTAATCCTCAGGCCCCCCCCCCAGGGTTGCCCCCCCCCCCCCCAAGCCCCACACACACCACCGGGGGGGGGGGGCGCCCCAGGCTTCTTCCTGCTCCTTTATTTTGGGGGTGCTGATGGCGGGTGCAGCGGGGGGTTTATTACATTTATACAGTCACAGCGCGGCGCTCGGGCCCGGGGGGGATCCCCAGAATGGGGGGGGGGGCAAGTGCTTGGGAGGGGTGTGTTAATTCGGGGGGGGTTATTTTCCTGGCTTTTGTTAAAATCTTTACAAATACAAACTCTGCCCCCCCTCCGCCCTCGAGTTTGGGGGGGGGCCCCCCATGGCTCTGTCATACATCCCCAGTGTCAAATTTGGGGTACCCCAGGGTGATGGGGACCCCCCCAGGGTGATGGGGACCCCCCCTTGGGTGTTGGGGACACCCCGGGTGATCAGGATCCCCCCCAGGGTGATGGGGTCCCCCCTGGGTGATGGGGACCCCCCCGGCTCTATGGCTTGTGCAAGGGAAAAGGGGGGGCCTAGGGAGGGGACCCCAGGGACAAGGGCTGGGGGGGGATTGGGGGGGGCTGTCGCCTCCCACTCAGCAGCTCCCTCTGGCACAGACCCACTCCCCAAATCCAGGTTGGCAGGGGGCACCCAGGATTGGGGGTACCCAGAACGGGGGGGCACCCGGGATTTGAGGGGGGAGGACCCAGGATCTGGGGGGGGATGACACCCAGGACTGGGGACACACACACCCAGGATTTGGGGTACCCAGGATTTGGGGGGGGCACCCAGGATTTGGAGGCACCTGGAATTGGGGGCGGGCACCCTGGATTTTGGGGTGGAACCCTGCACTGGGGGACACCCAGGATTTGGGGTACCCAGGATTTAGGGGAGAGCACCCAGGATTGGGGGGGCACCCAAGATTAGGGTTCACCCAGGATTTGGAGGGGGGTCACCTAGGATTTGGTGGGGGGGGGACCCCATCCCCATGGTGCCCCCCAACGCATAGCCCCCCCCCCCCCAATCCATGGGGCACAAAGAAGGAGGGAGTGTCCCCCCAAAATCGCCCCCCCCCCCCGAGCCCCCTGGGTAAGTCCTGTCCACTGCTGAACTGTGTGTCCCCCATCCCAATGGGTGGGTGGGTGGGGGGGGTCCCCAAAAATTCGGGGGGGGATGTCACTTCCGTCTCCCCGAGGTGCTGGAGCGGCGGTCACCCTCCCGCCGGGGGAGGCCCTCATCAGTGGAGGAGGTGGTGAGAAGAGCTTGGCTCCACCGTGCTACCTCGGCATGCTCCTGGGCGCAGGCGGCCAGCGCCCTCAGCCACCCCCGCATGTCCTCCTGAGGGAGAGACACCCCAAAACCATCATCAGACCCCCCCCCCAAATCTCCACGACCACCCCCACCCCCCCTGTAGACCCCCACCTCATCCTTGGCTTGCAGGAGGAACTCGCTCCCGTCGCTGGTCCTACAAGAGAAGAATCTACTCAACGACACCCACCCAACAACGCCACCCAACCAACCCCAGGAATTTGGGGGGCCCCCCCCCAACCCACGAGCACCCTGACGTACTTGAGCTTGAAGACGTTCTTCTTCTTCTTGTAGTCGTTGGCCACCTCACTGGTGGAGTGGTGGAGATTGAGGAGGGGTTCACCGCCGTGGGTGCTGCCCGTTGCTTGACCCTTGGCATCCTTGTAGAAGCCCAGGTCACCCTTGCTCAGGACGCAGTAGAGGTTCACCCAAGATCTGGTCAAGGTGGGGGACACGGTGGAGGGGTGGGGTGAGTGGGGTGGTGGCATCAGCAGGTGACCCAACACTGCTGGTGGGTTTGGGTGGTAGGGATCACCCAAGCTCAGGGGCACCCGCTGCATGGATGGACCTCCAAATCCTGGTGAACCCTCTCCATTGATGGACACCCCAAACCCTGCTGCATGATGTCAACTGAATGACCCTCCAAGTCATGGTGAATGCTCTCCATGATGGATTCCCAAAAGCTGGTGCAACCTCTGCCCTGAGAGATCCCCCAGATCCTGGTGTATGATGTGCCTTGATTGACCCTGGTGAACCTTCACCATTGATGGAGCCCCCAACCCCTGGTGCATCCCCTTCCTTTGCAGACTTCCACCCTACCTCCCCCCCCGCCATTGTCCCCCACCAACCTGTTGGACGCCTTCTTGTTGGGTCCATCAAGCTCGTGCTTGCGGAAGAGGAAGCCCTCGTGCTGCACCGTGTGGGTGGGGGGCGGCGGGGGCGGCGGGGCGCTGCCCTGTGCTGGGGCCGACCGCGACCTCCGTGTCTCCCCCGGACCCTGAGCGGGGTCTTTGGGTCGTGGACGCCGGCGGGGTTTGGGGCGGTCACGGGCGCGGGGTCGGTCGGGTCGTGGCATTCTCTCCGGCAATGCCTCCGGGCCGGTGGGCAGGCGGGCGGGGGACTCCCGCTCCCGGGGCTGGGGGGGGGGGGGCAATGGGCGTCGGGATGTGGCTCCCGGTGGCCCCCCAAGGTGGGGACACCAAGGGGACGTTGAGGGGATGTGAAGGAGATGCCAAGGGGACACCAAGGAGAAACCAAGGGGACACTGAGGGGACATGAAGGAGATGCCAGGAGGACACCAAGGACACACCAATATGACACCAAGGCAATATCAAGGGGACACCAAGGGTATTCTTAAGAGGACACCAAGGGTATGTTGAAGGGATGCCAAAGAGACCAATGCGATGCCAAGAGGACGCGAAGTTGAAGGCAAGGAGGTGCCAAGGAGGTGCCAAGGAAATGCTGAGGACACACTAAAGGGACGCTGAGGGGACACCAAGGGAGCTCCAAGGGGATGCCAAGGGCACACCGAGGGGATGCCAAGGAAAAACCAAGGGGACTTCAAGGTGATGCCAAGTAGATGTCAAGGAGACACCAAGGGAAGGCCAAGGAGACACCAAGGGGACACCAAGAAGACACCAAGGGAATGCCAGGGGAAACCGAGGGGACACCAATATGATGCCAAGGGGACACCAAGGGGACGCCCAGGGGATGCCAAGGTGATGTCAAGGAAAAACTAAGGATACTTCAAGGGGACACCAAGTAGATGCCAAGGGGACGCCAAGTAGATACCAAGGAGACACCAAGGGGATGCCAAGGGGAAACCAAGGGGTTGCCAAGGGGACATCAATATGATGCCAAGGGGATGCCAAGGGGACTCACTGGAGCCGGCAAGGGGCCACCCGCCTCCTTCTCCTGCAGCTGCTCCACGATGTCAGCCAGGGTGGCTTTGCTGTCGGCGGAGATTTGGGGGGGGGTCATGTCAGTCCCGGCCACCTGATGGTGACACCGGCATCCCTGTCCCCGCGCTCACCCGCCACCCTTGCCGTCGTGCCGCGGCAGCTCCGGTTCACTGGATTCCTGCCGTTCCAACCGGCGCTCTCGCCGCTCCCGGCGCCGTTCCAGCAGCCCTGTCCTGGCCTCCCCGGGCTCTTCGGTTCTGGGGGGCACCGGTGTCTCACCAGCGGTGGTAGCGGGTGTTGGCTCCCCCACGGGACCCCCATCCCCGGGAGGTCCCTGGACACGGTCAAGCTTGGGCTGTAGGCGCTCAGGACGGAGCTCATGGCGCACGTAGGCAACACGGGGCTCTAGCCGTCGGCTTTCCAGGCGCTCGGACCCCCCTGGCGATGGCGTTGACCCCCCTGGGGGTTCCCCCAAAAATTTGCGGCTCAGGAGCGGTGTTGGTGGCTGCTTGTTCTGCTCCGCTTTCAGCTTCTCGATCTGTGGGGTTGGGTGTGTGATGCAGTGGAGATGGAGATGGTGGAGATAATGGAGATGGAGATGACGGAGATGATGATGGAAATGATGGAGATGGGGATGGGATGGGATGGGGACATGGATGGGGATGGAATGGAGGTGAGGTAGGGATGGAGATGAGGATGAGGATGGAGACAGGGATGGGGTGGGATGGGGATGGAGATGGGGATGGGATGGGAACAAATATGTGGATGGGAACAGGGATGGAGATGAGTATGGAGATGTGCACAGGAATGAGGATGCTGAGCCGGCGGCTGCAGTGGGCCCCGGGGTGGAGGGACGGAATGGGGGGTGACATCAGCCTCCACCCAAGGTGCCCATACCGTGGTGAGCCGTCTCAGGGAACTGAACCTCTCCTCCCAAGCGGCAGCCGCCTTCCGGAAAGCCTCGTGCCGCCGGATCAGCTGCTCCACCTCGTCCACGCTGCTGCCCAGCTCTTGGCTCTTGAGTAAAGGCTCCTGGGCCGTCAGCCAAGCATCGGCCACCACCGCCTCCTGGGCGAACTGGTGCACCTCCAGCACTATGGGACAGATGGACGGGCGGGCGGAAGGACGTGCTCGTGGCGGCAGCCCCCACAAAGAGCATCCCACCCCCGCAGTGGTGGAGGATCTGACCCCCTCCCCAAATTACCACCCCTACCACCACCTCCACCACCACCCCCAGGTAGGACTCACTCTGCTGCAGCCATTCCCAGTGCTTGTCCCACTTCTCCATCATCTCCTTCTTCTTCGCAAGCAGCTTCTCCACGTGGGCTTTGATCTGCAGGGATGGAGGAGATGGGTTAGGACCCCCCTAACAGTTGCAGCCACCCCCACCCAACTGTCTACCCCCCTCCACTGTGGGCACCTCATCAGCTGCGGGGCTCTTGCTGAGGATGAGGTTCTTGCCGAGCTCCAGGCAAGCAGCGATGCTCTTGCCGCGAGCTTCTATCTCACTCTTGAGCCCTTGGTGGTCGTTCATCAGCAGCTCCACCGAGGAGACGTCCCTGTGAGAGGGCATGGGGGCTGGGAGGGCAGGAGGGGACAGGGATGGGCCACCCCCCCCAGGATGGGACGGGAGACGGGTCCTTGGCTTCATGGATGGGAGAGGACATGGATCCTTTGATGGAACAGGATGTCTTTGGTTTCATGGATGGGATAGGACATGAGTCCTTGGGATGGGTCCTCCAGGTGGGACAGGACATGGGTCCTTGGCCCCATGGGTGGGACAGGATGTGGGTCCTTGGCATCATGGATGGGCCAGGACATGTGTCTTTGGGATGGAACAGGACACAGGTCTTTGGTGACATGGGTCCCTGGATTCAGATAGGACGTGGGTCCTCCAAATGGAACAAGACACAATTCCTTGGCTTCATGGATGGGACAGGACATGAGTCCTTGGTGCCATGGATGGGACAAGGCAAGGGTCCTCTGGATGGGACAGGACACAGGTTCTTGGCACCACAGATGGGCCAGAATGTGGTTCTTGGAGGCCAGCGCAGGACACAGGACCTCGGCACAGCCCACAGCTCCCGCTACCTGGGCTTCTCTCCAGCGCCGATCTGGCAGAGGACGCCATCCATCCAGGCAAGAAGGTCTCTTACGGTGCCAACGAAGCGGATCTTATCAGCAACACTGGCGACATGGAGCCGGCACTCCTCACACGCCGCCAAGAGCTCCTTCCATGCCCGTAGCACCTCCTGCTCCCTCCCAGCAATGGCCTCGGCATTGTCCCCGGCATAGAGGGTCCTCAACTGTGCCGCACCCTCTTGTAGCTGCCGGACTTGGGTCACCAACACCTCCACATCATGCTCGAAGGCACCCAATGCCCGTTGCAAGGCTCCAGCCGACGTCCTGCCCTCACGGGCTGCCAGTTCAGGCAGGCGTTGCCTTTTCTCCTCGATTTGCCCCAAAACCTCTTTGCAATCATTGAAGAACTTGTGCAATTCATGGGAAGCTGCCAACATCTGTGCCCTGGTCTCCATCAGCTCCAGAAGATCTGCCCAAGCTTCATTGACCCCATCCTTCCATTCAGCGATGGTGGCAGCGTCAGCATGCCCGTAGTCAATCAATTCGTCCACCATTTGGTTGACGGCGGCGATCCTCTCCTGCCCAACGCTGCCCGTCTCACTGGCGAACTCCAGGAATTTTTCCTGGAGTAGCTGAGATGGGCAGGGATAGGCAGGGGTGAGGAGTGGGCAGTGCCAGGCAGGGATGGGGGCAGGACCCCCAGCATGGTGCACTGCTGGTGCCCAGGACCCCCAGCATGGGGCAAGAACAATGCCAGGACCCCAGGCACAGGATGAGGACAACTCCAGGACCATTGGCACGGGGCACAGACAATGCCAAGACCCTCCTTGGCACATCCCCCAACTCACTGTGACATGCTCGAAGTCCTGTCCCAGCTCTGGTGAGCCGGCCACCACCTCCTTCTCGGCGATCCAATGCTCCAGCTCGTCCACCTCGCGGTTGAGCTGGTAGAGCCAATATTGCTGCTCCAACTTGGCCTTGCGTTCCTCCACCAGGTCCTTCAGAGACACGTACAGCCGGTCAACCTGCGACTGCCGCCTGCTGACCTGTTCGCTGGGCAAGGGACACAGCGCCCGGTGAACGCCAAAGACCCCGGCATTTTAGGGCGAGGGGGGATGGGTGTTGGGGGGCTTGAACCCACCTTTGAGGGTGGCCCAACTCTAGAAGAGCACGGCATTGGCGAGAGAGTTGGGCGATGGTCTCCTCGTAGTTCTCCACCGTTTGCTCCGTCAGGAGGTGCTTCTTCAGGAGTTGTAGGGTGCTCTGCTCATCCTTGGGTGGAAGAGGGGACATGTTGGGGAGGTGAGATGCTGGGGGTGGGTCTTAAATTTCTTCCTCCCACAAGCCACCCTCATCAGCACCTTCCCCTTCTCCTCGCTCATCAACAGCAGCTCTTGCTCGCCCAACCACGACTCCACCTCGGCCACATCAAAGTAGTATTGCTCCAGTTGGTAGGTGGCATCCAAGGTTTGCTGCCTGCGCTCTGCCTGCTCCTGCAGCTCCCCCCACATTGTCCCCAAACGCTCCAGAAGACGTCGGACCCCTTCGGCTTCGGGGCTCTTGATGGAGGCAACGGCTCCGGCACGTTCCAGCACCTCATCCACACGAGGTCGGTGGACCTGGATCTCCCGGCGGAGGTTCTGGTGGGGGTGGGGGTGGAGACAGGGTGGGTGTTGGAGGGGATCATCAGTGTGTGTCCCCACCCTCCATGGTGCTGGGGCTGACCTGGTTCTTCTTGATGAACTGCTGGACCGTTTGCAGGTTCGTGCCGTGGTCCTTCAGCGTGGCCAAGGGCAGGCGGTCCTGTACCCACAGCTGGCGGGGGGGGGGGGGGGGCAGTGGGATGGACCTCAGCGTCATCCCTGATCCTGATCCTGTCCCCATCCCCATCCCCATCAGATCCCATCCCAGGGTTTCCTCACCTATCCCACCCCATCCCACCCCATCCCATCCTATCCCAGGAGTTCCTCACCCATCCCACCCCAACCCATCCCATCCCATCCGAGACCAGGGGTTCCTCACCCATCCCATCCCATCCCATCCCCATCCCAGTTTCTTCCCTGGATTTGAAGTCCCTCTTGCATGAGCACCCATCCCACATCTCCTTACATTTGGGGTCCCCATTGCACCAGCACCCATTCTACCTCACCCCATCCCTTCAGTCCCCATCCTGTCCCATCCCACCCCACCCCACCCCACCCCATCCCAGGGGTTCCTCACCCTTCCCACCCCACCCCCATCCCCATGTACTCACCACCTCATCTTCCAGCTCATGGCTGACTTGATGAACCTCCTTGGAAGCCAACAGGATTCTCCGACGTTCCTTGAGGGGCTCGATCAGGCGGACGATACGGGTCCCCACTGCGCTTTGCCGCTCCCCCACTGCCTGCCTGCCCGCTGCCTGTGCGGGCAGCGCCGCTGCCTGCACCTGCAGCTCCCCCACCTCCTTGTACCACTCCTCCACCTGCGACTCCATCGTCTGGGGGGGTGGGGACGGGACAAGGACACACCCCAGGATGGGACACTGGCGATTGGGATGGGAGAAGACAGCCACCCCCGCCAACCTCGCCAGGACCCCAGCACTGGAGTGGGGTGTTGGTGTCGTGCCAGCTGTGCCAGCTGTGCCAGGGAACCTCTGCCATGAGTCAGCACCAAGATGAGCTGGTGGTGCTGAGTTCCCATTGCAACTGGGACTGAGCACTGGGGTGCCCCCAACACCCAACATCCCCCCAAACACCCGACATTCCCCCAACACCCAACATCCCCCCCAATATCCCCCCAAACACCTGATGTCCCCCCAACACCCAACATCCCCCCAACACCCAATGTCCCCACCAAACACCTGACATCCCCCCAACACCCAATGCCCCCCAAATACGACATCCCCCAACACCAAACACCCCCCAACACCTAACATCCCCCATCACCCGATGTCCCCCCAAACACCTGATGTTCCCCCAACACCCAACATCCACCCCAAACACCTGACATCCCCCCAACACACAACATCCCCCCCAAACACACAACATCCCCCCAAACGTCCCCCAAACTCTGGTGTCCCCCCATAAATTGGTGTCCCACTCACCACTTGACATCCCCCCAACACCCGATGTCCCCCAATAACCTAGTGTCCCCCCAACACCCAATGTTCCCCCAAGACCCCATGTCCCCCCAAGACCTGGTGCCCACCCAACACCCAGTGTCCCCCGAACACCTGGTGTTCCCCATAACCTGGTGTCTCCCCAACTCCCAGTGTCCCCCCAACACCTGTTGTTCCCCATAACCTGGTGTCTCCCCAACTCCCAGTGTCCCCCCATAACCTGGTGCCCCCCAACACCTGATGTCCCCTCAACACCTGATGTCCCCCCCAACACCCGATGTCCCTCCAACACCCAATGCCCCCCCAAAACCCACCTGCAACCTCTTGAGCTGCCTGCTGACACTAAGAAGGTCGGCTCCTGCCCCCACCGTCTCCAGCTGCTCCTCCAGCCTCCCCAAACGCGCCTCCATGTCGGCGTAACTCCGCGCCAAGCGCTCGGCGGCGGCGGCTTCCGCCAACCGGCGGCTCCTGGCTTGGCTTGTTGTTTCCAACTCTACCCAACATTGCCGTAACTCTTCCAGTTGACGCCGAACAGTGTCGGCTAATTCGGGTTTGGTGAGGAGAAGTTCTTCACCTTCCTGGGGTGGAGTAGGGGGGGGTCAAAGGGGGGTGTCAAGGAGGGCTGTGTCGTTCCCCCCCCCCCCCCGCCCACCCTGGGATTTGGGGTGTTGACCGTTGGCCATGGGGGTGGTGGTTCTTCAGACGTCATGAAGGGCGCCCCCTGGTGGGGGATGGAGGGGGCGCAGGGCTTTGGGTGGCACCCGGGGGGGAGGTGTAGCAAAAGGGGGGGGTGCAGCGGGGGGGGGTGTAGCGAAAGGGGTTGCAGAGAAAAGAGGGGTGCAGTTGGGGGGTTGTAGGGAAGGGGGGGTAGCAAAAGGGGGGGTGCAGCAAAAGGGGGGTGCAGGGACAGGGGGTTGCAATGGGGGGTGCAGCAAAAGGGGGGTGCAGTGGGGGTTGCAGTGGGGGTGCAGCGAAATGGGGGTGCAGGAAATGGGGGGTGTAGGGAAGGGGGTGCAGGGAAAGGGGGTGCAGTGGGGGGTGCAGCGAAATGGGGGCGCAGCAAAAGGGGGCTGCTGAGAAAGGGGGGTGATGCAGCAAAGTGGGGTGCAGTGAAATGGGGGTGCAGGGAAAGGGGGTGCAGGGACAGGGGGGTGCAATGGGGGTGCAGCAAGATGGGGGGTTCAGCAAAAGCGGGGTGCAGTGGGGGGTGCAGTGAAATGGGGTGCAGGGAAAGGGGGTGCAGCTGGAGAGGGGGTGCAGTGGGGAAGGATCCGGGGGGGGGTGATGCAGCAAAAGTGGGGTGCAGCAAAAGGCGGGTGCAGCTGGGGAAGATGCAGCCGGGGGGGTGCAACGGGGGGTGCGTATGCAACGAAATGGGGGTGAAGCCAGGGAAAGATGCAACGCGGGGGGGGGGGGTTGCAACCGAGGAAGGATGCAACGGCGGGGGGGGGGAGATGCAGCAAGCAGGAATGCGGCGGGGGGGTGGGGAATGCAACGAGCTAGGGAAGCATGCAACGGGGAGGGGGGCTGCAGCAAGAGGGGGGGGCCCCCGCAACGACCACGTCACCCCCAAACGCCTCGCCCCTCAAGCCCCCCTCGCCTGGCAAGGAAGCGGTTAAAGCTCATCCCTTCCCCCCTCCACCCTACGACCCCCCCCTTTTTTTTCTTCTCCCCCCCTCTTCTACCTTCTCGATCTTCTCCAGCCACTCTTTATTCTGCGCCAGCTCGGCCATGAACGCTTGGTGCTTCAGCCATGGTTTGGGGGGGCGAGGGGGGGGGGTCCCGGGAGGGGTCCCCCGCCATCAGCACCTTCTCCCGGATCCAGCCATCCAGCTAAAGGGAAAAGGAGGGCGGGGGGGGGGGGGGGGGGGAATGAGGTTGTAAAACCCACCCCCCCCCCCCCAAAAAAAAAGGGATCCCTGCAACCCTTGGAAGGGTGACGGGCCCACGTTGGGGCCTGCGGTCCCTCTACGGCGAGGAGGAAGAGGAGGATGACAGTGAAGAAGGTGAAGAAGAGGAGGATAAGGATGAGGATGATGGTGGCATTGGCGTGATGCCGCAGAGCCTTTGCAGCAGATGCCGGGCGGAGCGCGGAGGCCGGATCCGGCCTCCCCGGTTATCTGCGCCAAAAAGGCGACCGGGGATCTGGCCAACCTCCCCCGTGTGCCGTAACCGCGCCGTGCCGGTGATGGACCACTGCGGCTCACACCGCGGCCAGCAGCGAAGCCCCCTGAGATGCTGAGGAGCATCTGTGGGGATGTATGGTACCCACTGGTCCAGGTTTTGGGGGGGTGGGGGCTTGGGGACCCTTGGAGACCACCCCCGCACCCCCCCAAAACCGCGACCCAGACCACACCGGCATCAGCGGCAGCACCCATCCCGGGGGTCCACAACCCCCAGCCCAGCACCCAGTTGGGACTCTCTGCATGCAAACTTGGAGCCAGCCCCCCTCCCCCGCCCTTCCTGAATAATTTGGGGGTGGGGGGGCGGTGACAGGGGTCCGGGTCCTACCTCGTGGCAGTCCTGGAGGAACCGCTGCAGCTCGAGGTGGTCCTCGAGCCGCTGCATCCACTCCTGAGCCAGCTGGTAGTTGCGTTGGCTCCTGTGAATTGGGGGGGACAGGACCCGGCTCAGTGCTGCCCAGCTGGTGACACACACACCCCCCCCCCAGCACCCCAATTAAGCACCTAATTAACCCACCCCAGCCCCTTGCAAAGCGAATTAATCCAAGGGGGAAACTGAGGCACAGGTTTGCACGTTCCCCATCAGCCGTGGTGAGGATGCACCAGCAGATCCAGATCCATCATTGTCCCTGGGGGTGGGGGGGGGGTCCCGGGTGCCGGGGGGGGTCAAGGCGTTGCTGTCCCGGCACCTACTTGGCACGGAGACTCTCCATCGCCTCAGCCACGCGGTCGCTGTAGAGGTTGCCTTGACGTTGGAGGCTCTCGCCAGCTTGTAGAGCCAGTTGGATCTTCTGCAGGTTGAGGTCCATGGTGGTGGTGAAGTCCTTGTGCTTCTTGATGGCGTTGCTCACCCCTTCCACCGTGTCAGGGAGCTCAGCATGGACCAGGGTGGACTCCTGGAGAACGGATGGAGCAGATGCCAGTGATGGGCTCTCTATCCCTGGTCACCTCTTCTCTTTGCACCATCCTCCCCAACTCAACCATAAGGTCACAAGAACTTCTCCCACCCATCTCTACCTGGTTGTAGAGGCTGGTCTCGCATTGCTGGACATCCCGGAGGAAGAGGTGGAAGACATGAGATTGCACCAGCACCTCTCTCCGTGTCTCCCAGCTCTGCAGCAGCTTGCCCCAGCCCGCATCCAGCTTCTGTAACCACTGCTGCAACGAGAGGTAGGGGACCTCCGTCTCCTCCAAGGCCAACAGATCGCTGGCTGCTTGGATCTTGGCATAGTCCTCCTCGTAGCCATTGATCTCCTCTTTGAGGGCTGCGTGTTGGTTCAACAACCTCTCCGCTTCAGCCAAGCTATCCGGCACCTCCTCAGAGGCTACGGCAGCTTGAGTCTTCACCAACCAACTGAGGAAGTTGTCCAAGTCTTGGATGAACTGTTGCAAGCGACCGGCAACGGTCAAAGAGTCCTCACAACCTTGCAGTGCCCGCTTCAGGGCCTCCCACTCCTCACTGATCTGCTCGAAGGGCAGCAGGATCTCCAGGGCTCGTCCGGGGTGGGAGGCAGCCAAGGCTTCACCTTCCCGTTGAAGCTCCACCAACCGAGGTTCCAAGACCACCAGAGCTGCCTCCATGGTGGAGAGGCGGCGTTGCAAGGCCAACACACCGCCAAGGTCGCCGCCGCCTGATTGTGTGGCTTCAATGGCTTTTCTCTTCTCCCGCACCTGTGCTTTCATCTCGCCACACTCCAGCAGGTAGTTCTGGATCTTCAGGACAGAGCTGAGCTGGCTCTTCTTGTGCTCCACCAGCTCCACCACCCGATTCCACCTGGAGATGGAGGTGGGACGAGACTAGGATGGAGCCCTCCACCAGCACTGCCACCAGGACAGCATCCACCTTGGGCATCACTAACACTTGGGATGGGCTCAGGCTATTGTACCGGAGAGCTGGGCCCCATGGAGATGTCCCACCAGGTTGGGAGAGCCCCAAGGTTGGGGTCTGCCAGCAGCCCCACAGCTCGTTCCCCCTACCAAGGACCCCCCAAGCAGTATGGGGTCCATCTTGGGCATGATGGACCCCCAGCATGGACTTGGCCCCACAAGCTTGGCCTCCCTCCCCACACCTGTACCTGCTGTTGAGGTGGTCCTGGCAGGAGCGGACCTCCTCTGAGCTGGGGTGACCCCCATCCACCAACTGCTGCACCACCTGGTTGACATCCAAGATCCGTCCCATGACGCTGTTCATCTCCTGGTCCAAGCTCTCAAACCTGGGGAGGAGAGGTGAGCAGTGGGTTCTCCGATGGGTCAAGGGACCCAGGCATCCGGTCCCATTCCCATCCCCCCTAACACACCTATGCTGGACCACCTCAACCTCATCCAACTCCTCCGGCACCTCCATCCTCTCCAACCACTGCTCCTTCTCGTCCACCCAGACCTCGCAGGCGTGCACCTCACTGAACATACGGTAGACAGCCAAAGCGTCCTGCAACCACTGTTGCCGCAGCACGGCTACCTCAGCCACCTCCCCGTAGAGCTGCTCCACCTCCACCACCCGAATCTGCACGTCAACCCCTTGACGGTGCTCAGGTGCCAGAAGAGCCAACTGCTTCCGGAGGGCCAACACGGCTGCCCGGTGCTTCTCCACCTCTTCCACCACTGCCCGGTGCTTCCGTAGAAGAGCTTGGGTGGAATAGTCATCATGGCCAAAGTCATCGCTGGAGACGATGCGGTAGGTGTCCTGCAACCAGGCTACCAAGTCATCTGTCTCGGCACTGAACTGGAAGAAGTTGAGGGCCTCCTGCAACCGTTGTTGGTGCAACCCCGTCACCTCCTCCAGCTTCTTCCAGCGGAGGCGAACCTCCCGCATCTTCTCCTGGATCCCACCGGGGCTGAAGCGTTTCTTGGCCAAGATCTGCTCACCCCTTTTCATGGTCTGGTGCAACAGAGCCCGTCGGCTGCCCAGCTCACCCAACATGCTCTTGTGCTTGTTGGTCAATGTCAAGACGCTGCTCAGGTCCCGGCCACATGTCTTGGCAGCCAGGATCTGCTCCTTCTCGCGGATCCACGCCTCAGCCTCCTCCATCTCCTGGAAGAAGGCCCAAAGCTGGCGGGAGTCCTCCAGCTCCTTGCGTCTCTTGCCTGCCAGCTCCCCCAGCTCCTCCAGACACGTCTGGACATGGTTGACCCGGTTGCAGATGATCTGGGGGTCGCAGGGTTGGTAGCCTGGACCAAGAGAACCAGATCTTAGTGGAGATGGTCTACAGCACCCTGAAGACCTTGGTTCACCCTTCCCAAGGCCAAGCATCTCCCAGTCCTTGAGGTGCCCATCCTGGTGCCCCACGTTACCCTCCAGCTCTGAGAACTTGAGTGCAGCGGCGTTGAGCGCCTGCACCCGGTCGGTCTGGGCAGAGATGTCGGCTTCCAGCAGCCCGTGCTTCTGCAGCAGGTCCTCAACCTCCAGAAGATGCTTCCCCAAATCCTTGGAGACCAACAGAACCTGGGGAACGGGAAAAAGGCCACGAGGTCCAGAGCTGCTCACCACATCCTCCATGGGGATGCCTGGTACCCACCGCGTCCCTGGCTCTACCTGCATCTCCTCCATCCAGTCAATCATGTAGACCATCTCCTGGAAGATCTTCTGCAGGGCCAGGTTCTGCTCGAGGCGGGCACGACGGGCACGGACCAGCTCGGTCAACAGCCCCCACTGCCGAAGGATGTTGTCCTTTTGGGCACTGATGCGTTTGGTGTCATAGTAGCCCTCGGACTCCATCTCCAGGGCCAGCTCCACCACCACCTGGATGCGCTCTTGGTAGGAGGAGATATCAGCCTCGATGGCCTCATGCTTCTTCATAGCGGCCTCCACCGCTGGCAGGTCATAGCCAAAGTTGTCCTGGAGTGGGGAGAGATGCCATCCAGTGGGGTGGACCACTCCTCGGTCAATGATGGGGCTCAATGAGGCTAGCCAGGAGGTCCCACCACCCGAGTGTTGGGTTCCTCACCCCCCAACCCCAGCCAGGGAGAGGACCCAGGTGTCCTGCCCTAGGGTGAGGGTCCCTACTGAGCCCCCCCCACCCCATCCCACCTGCGAGACCAAGCGTTGGTTCTCATTCAACCACGTCTCCCTCATGACAGCCTTGTGGTCGAAACGTTGGGCCAGCAGCTCTAGCTTCTCCTGCCGGATCAGCTCATTACGCAGCGACACCTCCCGCTCATGCTCTGCCTTCTCCAGGCAGGTCCAAGCCTGCGGGGTGGGACATCGGGCTCGACAAGGGGGTCCCCAGCCCTTCTTGGGCTCCCCCAGGATGGAGAGGTCACCCCCATCCCACCAGCACCTTATTGATGTCAGAGATGCTCTTGCCCTCACTGGGGATGTAGAGCTTGCGGTTGTTGGCTCTTAGCTTGCTCTGGATGGTGAAGAGCAGGACCTCCAGGTTCCCCTTCTCCTGGAACCTGCGCGGTGGGAGGACCAGGTCAGGATACGGCCATGGTCTCACCCCCTGCCCGTGGTTGTCCTCCCCAGCCCCAGGAGGTGCTCACTTGACGGGCTTCTCCAGGGTGCAGAAGGCAGTGAAGGCTTGGAGCTGCTGCTGCACCCCAGTCAAGGAGTTGGCAAACTTCTGGTTGCTGATGATGGTGATGGTGTGCTGGATCCAGGCGAGCAGCTCAGCTGCCAGTGCCTCATACCGCTCTATGATGGCCTCGATCTCCATAGCCTGATCCAGAACCTGGTGGGAGAGTAGTGAGTCACCTGTGCAGCTCAGGGGTGCAGCCCACGGAACCCCTTCAAGCAACCATGGGTGGCTTGGGGTGCAACCTGCTTGGCCCAGCCCCTCCAGGGACCAGCATGGCCCTGTCCTTGCTGGTGCCCAGTGGAGCAAGGGATGGGACATGGACCAAAGGATGGGACACACCATGGAGCCACAGGGCGTGGGCCAAAACCCACCTTCCCGATGCGCTTCCCCTCCACAGCCAGCGCCTTCATCTTGGAGAAGTAGTGGTAGAAGGACACCACGTAAGTGATGATGGACTTCTCATCGGGGTCCTCCATGTTGACGTCTGGTGGGAGGTGAAGTGTTGGTCCCCAAGCCTGCTCGGCTCCCCGGAGTCCCCCCCTGACCACCAGCCCTGGTCCAGCAAAGCCCATCCACCAACCCCAACCTCAGCCTTGAGCCCTCCCAAAAATCCTCTGAGGTGGAAAACAAAGGCAGGAACAATTAGCCAGATGAGTGGAGACACCCCACCCTGTGTGGATGGATGGATGGACAGACCCCTGCCCTGGTCCTGTCCCATCCCTACCCTCGGGGTCCAGCAGCTTGCTGAGCCCCAACTGCTGCTCGGCCGTGTTGAAGGCTTGTTGAAGGTTGTAGGTCGCGTTGGACTTGGTCAGCTTGTGGAAGTCAATGAGGTCCGGCCTGCAAGAGGGACACAGTTGCTTTGAGCCCCCCACCTCGCAGAGGGAACCCAGGCGTCCAGGTTGGCAGCCCTACCCTCCCCCACAGCAGACCTGTGCTTATGGATGAGCGCGTTGAAGGCCAACCCATCCCTCCAACTGGTGGTGAAGTTCTGGATGTTCACCTCGGGGTAGCTGTGGGGAAAGGGTGGGGGTCACACAGTGCTGGATCCATCCCCCGTCTGTGGCGGGGGGGGAGGAAAGGTCCATCCCAGCACCAGGACGGTGCAAGGAGGGGGGTCACCGCTCACCCCGCTGTCTTCATCTGGCACCAGAGCAGCAGAGCATCCTTGGCCGAGCGTGTCTCCCGGTTGTCTTCGGTCTTGATTTTGATCACCTGGATCTGGGGAAAGCCAAGGGGCACTGACACATGGCTGGGTCCCGGGGTGGGGACACCATCCCCAGGGTGGGGACAGCCCTGGACCGCTACCTGGAAGCGGAGGATGATGGTCCAGATGAGGCCAAGGGTGAGGCGGTGGTTGCCGTCCACGATGTCGTGTGAGCCCACGTTCTCCAGATGAACCCGTTGCTCCTTGAGGAACTGCAATGCCTTGTCCACATTCTCCAAGGAGTGGATCCGCATCCGGCCCCGTGTCGGTTTGGGCTGCCGGAGACACCGGCACCCGTCACCCCCACCTCACTCCTACATTGGAGAAGGTCCTCCCACCCAGTTCATCACAACCTCAAGGTGGGTGGAACCTGCAGCACCCTACTCATGGAGGGGGTGGTGGTGATGGGGAGGTCCTGACTCTCACCAGCTGCTCCCCAGAGAGCACCTCCAGCAGCCGGGTGAGGACATAGCCATCACGGAGATCGGCGTAGAGATCCCCAATACGGCAGGAGACACGGGCAAGGTGAGAATTCACCCACTTGGTGAAAGTCTTCTTCTGCACCGCATCCCTCTCATCTACCCGCAGAAGAAACAGGTTCAACCATGGTGGTGGGGGGCAGGGGGGGGGGCGGGATTGGACCAGGCACCTGGGGCTTTGCCGGGACGGTGAGGATGCATTTACCGGCCAAGGCTTTGATGCGGGAACACTCAAAGAGCTTGGCGGTGGCCGTGGTGTCGTCCCAAACCCGCGGGTCGGGGTTCTCCCAGGGGCCGTTGTTGTTTTGCTGCTCCATGTTGTCCAGCTCAGCCGCCACGGCCGCCATCAGGCTGGGGGGGTGGAAATTGGGGGGGAGGGGGCACACACACACACACGCACACCCATGTGTGTGGGCACATCCATATGCGTGGGTGAGGGGGTCAGTGATGGGGGGGCCACACGACACCTTCTCCTGGAGGGTCCCTGGAAGTCTCCAGGGTGTTGTCTGAAGGCCAGGGGTGGCCCGGAGCCCCCCCCTTCCCCATCCCGAGAACCCCCACACAGGCCCCTGAGCACCCCCTGTGACCCCCCAAGATCCCCTGCAGCCCCCCCATAACATCCATTGCAGCCCCCCCCAGGACCACCCCCAGCCCCGCATAATATTCCCTGCAGCCCCCCCAGGACCCCCCTGCAGCCCCTCTATAGCATCCCCTGCAACCCCCCCTAGGGCCCCCTGCAGCCCCCCCATAGCATCCCCTGCAGCCCTCCCCCCCAGGATCCCGCTATAGCCTCCCATGTCATCCCCTGCAGCCCCCCTGCAGCCCCTCTATAGCATCGCCCGTAACCCCCCCAGGACCCCCTGCAGCCCCCCACAGCATCCCCTGCAGCCCCACCCCCCAGGACCCCCCCAGCCCACCGTAGCATCCCTTGCACCCCCTCCCAGCCTCCAGGACCCCCCCCCGTAGCTTCCACAGCATCCTCTGCATCCCCCCAGGACCCCCCTTACAGCCCCCGCCCACCCCAGGACCCTCCCCTATAGCATACCCTGCACCGTCCCCTCCCTTCCCAGGACACCCCCCCACCCTCCTACCCCCCCCCCCTCCAGCAGGAGCAGGATCGGGCCCCTCCCGGCGGTCACCTTGAAGGACCCCACCGGTGACCGGAGACCCGCCCTGTGGGGGGGTGGGAGGGATGTCTCCCCCCAACCTAGGGTGCTGTGTCCCCCCCCAGGGTGCTGTCCCCCCGCCTCCCCGCCCGTTCCCAGTTATACCGGAGCGTCACGGACGCACCGGAGCCGCCTCCTCCCGGTGCACCGGGACCGGGGCGGCGGGGGATGGATGGATGGATGGATGGATGGATGGATGGATGGATGGATGGATGCTTCCCGGGGGGGGGGGGGGTGAAGGACACGGGGCCCCGACTCACCGTGCAGGGCGGGGGGCGGGGGGGGCAGCCGGTGCTGCCGGTGCCGCCGGTGCTGCCGGTACCGCCCGGGCCCGGCTCCCCCCGCGCACCGGAACGCGCCGCCGCCCCGGCAGCCAATGGCGGGGCCGCGCCCCCCCCCGTCCGTCCCCCCCCCCCCTCCGCTTTCCACCCCCCCCCACCCCGCCGTGCACGACCCCGCCGCTGCACCGGGAATAGGGAATATCCATCCATTCCCCCCCCACCCCGCAAGAATAACCGGGCACCGGGGGAGCAGTGACAGCACCGGCATCACACACACACCCCCCCCCGGAAAAACGGAGTGGGGGCGGTGGGGGGTACGGATCGGGACCGTATGGACCTGGTGGGGGGGACACGAATTGGGACCGTATGGACCTGGGGGGACAAGGATCGGGACCGTGTAAGCCTGGGGGGGAGCATGGATGGAGACCGTATGGACTGGGACCGTATAGACTGAAGGGAGGGGGGACCCGTACGGGGACCGTATGGACCGGGGAGGGGCATGGATCGAGACCGTATGGACTGGGACCGTATAGACGGGCGGGAGGCGGGGGGGGACACGGATCGGGACCGTATGGACCGGGGGGGCACCGGCTGGGGTGTATGAACCGGGACCGTATGCACCGGGGCGGGGGGGGCACGGACCGGCACCGTGCGGACGGGGACCGTATAGACTGAAGGGGGAGGGGGCCACGAATCGGGACCGTATAGACCGGGGAAGGGGACACGGACCCGGGACTGTGTGGACCGGGGAGGGCACGAATCGGGACCGTATGGACCGGGCCCGTATAGACGGGGGGAGTACGGACCTTCCACCCCCGTTCACTGGCCCGGCCCCCGGGGCATTGGGGGGAGGGGGGGGGCGTAACCGGGGCCCCGGGGGCGGAGCCAAACCCCGGTAGCGGGTGGTGGCACCGAGCAGCTCTCGGTGTCCCTGTGCGTGTGTCCCCCCCGCGGTGTGTGTGTGTGTCCCGGTGATGGCCACCGGGAAGAACATCGTCATCTTCGGGGCCACCGGCAGGACCGGGCTGGCCACTCTGGCCCAAGCCCTAGAGGAGGGTAAATGGGGGGGGGGGGGTGCGACATTTGGGCGGACACGGGACATTGGGGAGACCCCCTCCACTGCAGCCCCAAAAGGCTGAGGTGGGGAAGGCACCCCCGGGTTGGGGATGAGGAAGGTGGTGGGAGGGGGTTTGGGGGGGGGGTTGGGGTTGGGGGACGTCACTGGGGTTATGGGGGTCACTGGGGTTACAGGGGGGCATTGGGGTTATGGGGGGGTATTGGGGTTGGGGGGGTCATTGGGGTTATGGCGGGTATTGGGGTTATGGGGATCACTGGGGTTATGGGGGGGGCATTGGGGGATGGATGGGGACCAGGAGTTCGGTGGCACCCAGGGGGGTGTGGGAACTGGGGAAGGGGGGGGGGTCGTGAGGGCTGGGTAGGAGCTGAGGGATGCTGGGGGCATGGCTGGGCCTTATAGAGCCTCTGTGGGGCAGACCCAGCCTGTCCAGGCTATATAGAGGCTATATGTGGGCAGACCCAGCCCATTGGGGCCATATAGAACCTACATGGGGCCAAGGCAGCCTGCCTGGGGTAGATAAAGTTTATCTGGGGCAGATGCGGTCTGTTTGGGGCTGATAGAGCCCCTATGGGGCCGATAGAGCCTGTATGGGGCTGATAGCATCCATATGGAGGAAGGAGAGCCCCTATGGAGCACACATGGCCCCTTCGGGAAAGGCAGAGCCTGTATGTGCCATATAGAGCCTATATGGGGCAGGTGTGGGGACAGGCAGAGCCTCTATGAGCCGTATAGAGCCTATATGGGTTAGGCAGAGCCGCTATGGGGCAGATGTGAGGCCAGCAGAGCCTATATGAGCTGTATAGAGCCTATACAGATCAGGCAGAGCCGCTATGGGGCAGACAGAGCCTGTGTGGGCTATACAGAGCCCCTATGGGGCAGGTGTGGGGCCAGGCAGAGCCTGTATGAGCCATATAGAGTCTATATGGGTCAGGCAGAGCCCCTATGGGTCAGGCAGAGCCCCTGTGTGCCCCATAGAGCCCCTATGGGGCAGGCAGAAGGAATGCTGAGTCACCCCCTGCCCAAATTGCTGACTCATCATCACGTGATGGCAACAGGGCCCGATCTGGCCTCTGGGCCAAAGGTTTGGGGAACCCCCACCCATCCCTGGGTGCTGTGTGTCCCCCCCAGGGTACACGGTGACAGTGCTGGTACGGGATCAGGCCCGGCTGCCGGCCCAGCATCAACCGGCACGCGTGGTTGTGGGGGATGCACGGGACCCCGCGGCAGTGTCTGAGGCCGTCAGGGGACAGGACGCCGTCATCATCCTCCTGGGGACCAGGAATGACCTGAGTATGGTGACATCAGGGACCCTCCCCAACCCACCACCCACCCTGAAACCCCATAGATTTTGCGGTGACCCCATTGTCCAGGGACCTCCAATGTTGCAGGGGTCCCTGCACCCCATGGCCCTCTGGTTTTGGGGGGACCCTGTTGCCCTGGGACCCCATGGCCCCACAATCAGGCACCTGAACCCCCCCATCACCCCCAAACATGTTGGGCTGCCCCATATCCCCCCATCACCCCCAAAGTTTTGGGGGGCTGCCCCCTAATCCCTCCTTGCCCCCCCCCCCCCCCCGCCACCGCCCAGGCCCCACCACGGTGATGTCCGAAGGCACCAAGAACATCGTGACGGCCATGAAGACCCACGGCGTCCGCAAGGTGGTCGCCTGCCTCTCAGGTGGGTGTCCCCAATGTCATCATCGTTGTCCCCAAAAAAATATGGGGGTCCCCTACTCTGACCCCCCACTTTCCCCCCTCGCAGCTTTCCTGCTGTGGGACCTGCAGAAGGTGCCCCCCCGGCTGGTGCCGGTGACGGAGGACCACATCCGCATGCACCGTATCCTCCAGGATTCAGGGCTCGACTGCGTCTACGTCATGCCCCCCCACATCGCTGGTATGGGGGAGGGGAATGCACCCCAAAAATTGGGGGGGGGGCAGGTTTTATCCCATTTTAACCTCCTGTCCCATTTTATCCCAGTATCCCAGCTTATCCCTGTATCCCATTATATCCCCCATATCCCATTTTCCCTCCATATCCCATTTCATTCCCATCTCCAACATTATCCCCATATCCCATTTTATCCCCCATCCCATTTTATCCCTGTATCCCACTTTATCCCCTATCCCATTTTATCCCCATATCCCTTTCTACCCCCTATCCCATTTTATCCCCATATCCCGTTCTATCCTCCATCCCATTTTATCCCCATATCCCATATTATCCCTGTATCCCACATTATCCCCCGTCCCATTTTATCCCCAAATACCATCTTATTGCCATATCCCATCTTATGCCCATACCCTATTTATTCCCCTATTCCATTATCTCTTCATCCCGTTTTATCCCTGTATCCCACTTTATCCCTCATATTCTACTTCATCCCACTCTCCCCCATTATCCCACTCTCCCCCATTATCCCAGTCTCCCCATTATTACACTCTTTGCCGTTATCCCAGTCTCCCTGTTATCCCCCTATCCCCCATTATCCCAGTTCCCCCATTATCCTGCTATCGCCCAGTATCCCCCATTATCCCAGTCTTCCTGTTGTCCTGTTATCCCCCATTATCCTGGCCTCCCCATTATCCCAGTCTCCCTCGTTATCCCAGTCTCCCCCATTATCTCACTACCCCCATTATCCCAGTGCCCCCATTATCCTGCTATCCCTGATTATGCTGGTCTATCCCATTATCCCAGTCTCCCCACTATCCCAGTCCCCCTGTTGTCCGGTTATCCCAGTCTCCCTTGTTACCCCAGTCTCCCCCATTACCCTGCTCTCCCCTGCTTTCCCATTATCCCCATTATTCCAGTCTCCCTGTTATCCTGCTATCCATTATCCCAGTCTCCCCATTATCCCACTATCACCATTATCCCACTCTCCCCCACTATCCGTATCTCCCCATTATCCCGGTCTCCCTCGTTATCCCGGCCTCCCCCATTATCCGTGTCTCCCGTTATCCGGCAGACGACCAGCCGCTGACAGGGGATTACACGGTAACGGTGGGCGCATCCGGAGGCTCCCGGGTTATTTCCACGCACGACCTCGGCCATTTCCTCCTGCGCTGCCTCCACACCTCCTGCTACGACGGGAAAAGCGTCTACGTCTCCCGGGATTATTCCAAGGATTAGGGGGATCCCTCGGGATCGATCGGGGTGGGTGGTGGATCCCAGAAATACCCCCTAACTCCCCCCCGCGCATCCCCAGGGAGATTAAATCCAGGGTTTTTTCCCAGCCCGGATCCGGCCTTTTTCTGTTAGCTGAGCTGAATTAATTAGGGTGCTCCCCTAAGTAATGGGGGGGGGGGGGGTGTTCCGTCTGTCCGCGGCATCGTTAGGCTTAATTGGGGGGGGGGGCATCTTGCTGTGTTTTGGAGTGATGCTCGGGGAGGGGCCATCCCGGGATCTCGGTTGGTTTGGGAGCATTGCTGGGGGGGTCCTATGGGGCCGAGCCCCCCCCCACCCCGTACTCGTCGCACCCGCCGCCCGCCCCTTCCCGCGGGAACCGCTCCCGTCCGCGCCCTGTATGCAAATGAACCTCCAGCGCCGCGGCCAATCAGACGCCAGGCGTGGGCGGGGCCTCCCCCGCCGCGGGGGGGATCTTACCCCTTCCTTCCCGTACGTAAAATAAAGTTTCCCAGCCGCCCCTCCGATTGGCGCGTCTCCGCCGGCCCCGCCCCGAAGAACCCCCTGGGCGTGGCTTAGACCGAGCGAGCGAGACGGGTGGGGGGGCGGAACGCTGGCTCCTGATTGGCTGCGCTCCGCGTTCCATACCTTTCTGATTGGTCCCTGAAGGAGCTGTATGTAAATAAGAGGTCCCGCCGGGGGTGGAGGGGCTGTGCGGGGCGTATCCCTAGTTTGGGGGTCCCACCCCCCCACCCCCCCCAACTACAAACGAGGCTCCTGTTTCTTTAAGAACCCCAGCCGACCCGCAGCGCCCTCTGGCGGCGCGGAGGACGGCCACCCTCCCCTTCTCCCGAAGCCCCGCCCCTCCCTCAAGACTCCGCCTCCCTCCCTCCCCGGCGGCGTGCGCTTCCCCTCCCCTCCCTTAGTCGCCGCGCGCGCGCGCCGGCCGCAGGCTGCCCTCGCGCCGCTCGCCCGCCCCCCCGATTGGCCCGTGCCCTCGCGCCGCCGGGTGAGAGACCCCCCCCCCCCCTTCCCCCCGCTTCCTCCACGCGCCGCCTCAGTCTCCCCCGGAGGCTCGGGGGAGACGGACGGGGAACGGGGAGCTGCCGCTACCGCGTTTCTGTCAGGGAGGGCCCGGGCCTTTTGGGCCTGGCTTTTGGGCCTGGCGGGCGAGCGGGGAGGGGTCCCCGACAGCCTCCGGTTCCCCGCTTCCTTCTCCACGCTGGGTGGTGGCCGGCGTTACCGGGAGTTGTAGTCCTCGGGTACCGCCTGGGGCCTGGAGGGAGCGGGGTGGTGGTGTTGTGGGGGAACTACAACTCCCAGCGGCCCCCGTGAGGGAGGAGGGTAGGGGGGGAGGCCCTGAGGGGTGCGTCTGGGGGGCTGGAGAGGCCTGGGGCTTCGTGGAGGGCGGGGGGGGGGGCTTGGGGCTTCGGGAGGGGGGGTGGGAGAGGCCTGAGGTTTCGTGGAGGGGCTTGGGGGGAACGTGTTTGGGGGGGCGGCGGGGCTGGTGCACTTGGTGTCCCTATCGAGGCCTGTCGCTCCTTGCAGGGGGAGCAAAGACGCGGCTTTGCTGTTTGGGGGGGGCTGAGGGGAAAAGCTGGGGAAGGGGCTGCTCCCCCCCTCCTGCCACCAGCCCCTCTGGGGGGTGGGGCGCAGCTTCTGTGCCCTGCAGTGGAGCTCCCCCTACAATGGGGGAAGAGCTGTTGGGGGGGGGGCACTGCTGTGAAGGGGGTCACCCCGTGCCCCAGCAGTGAAATCCGTGACTCTTGGGGAGCAGTTAATGGGGCAGATGGGGCACCCACAACCTGACCTCATTGAGGCTGGAGGCAGAGGGGGGGGTTTCAATCAGCCTTTCATCACCTGGGGGTTTGTGTTGAGTTTTTCTTTTCTTATTTAACTAATTTTAAATAAAAACCAAAAGCCACCCAGCAGCTGATGTCAGCGGGGAAGGGGACACACACACACACACACCCCCACACACAACCCCATGGTGCAAAGGCTTTAACAAACCCCCCCGCCTTTGTTAGGCTGTTCCCCGACTTCCTTCTTGTTTATTGATATTATTCTTTTTCTCCCTCAGTTCTCGACGGGGAGCTCGTAATAAAAGGGGCTGCATCATCCTCACACTCGGCAGGTAGCTCCTTTAACCCCCCCCCCCGCCCCTGCAAACTGGGGGGGGGGTGGGTCAAACGAAGTTTTTGGGGTGCAACAGCGCTCTGAAAGCTAGGAGAGAAGCTGGAGACGGGGGGCCTTAAAGACAGCCCCCCAGGCCACCCCTGTGTTTTCCAGAGCTGCCTCCTCAGGGAGCAAATCAGCATGGGGAACTTGGAGAGTGCTGAGCGAAGGCAGCACGCCTCTTTTTGAGGTTAAACCGCGGGGGTTTGGGTATACCACAGGTCTGATTTGGCTGCGAAATGCTGCTGGCAGCGAGCAGGGGGGGCCCTGTAGTTGTATTTTTTTTGAGGGGGGGCCCACGGTGTTTTCTACTGGGACTTGGTGGATGTTAATAGATAATTATAAATTCAAGTCTTTATTTTTATTAAGTTTAAACTTAGTTCTGGCTTCCAAATTCCCCTCGGAAAAGATATTCCGCTGGAATTATTTTCTTTAAATCAGGGCAGGGAATAACCAGAAACCCCTTCAAAAAACCCAGAGCTCCCCCAAAAACCAGCCAGGGTTTCTCTGAACTCACACCACACCCCCCCAACCCAAGCATGCTGAAGCGAAACTGCCACAGGATTATTCCCTTTGTCCCTGGTATAAATAGGATTTGTTTGAGCTGGGGGGGGCGGAACTGTACAGATCCCGAAAGGTGGGATTTATTTTTCCTCATATAGTGAAAAAATGGGTTAATTTGGCAAGATTTTGGCATGGGAAGGGGGGGCAAACCTGCACAGGTGCCACGTTGGCAGGAGCTTCAGCTTTGCCCAGCTCCGTTGGGGAAATAATAATAATAAAAAATAAAACCCCTCCCCGAGCGTTGCGAAGCCTCCTCCTGCCAAGGTCGGGGCAGCAATTAAACGCAGGGAAACGATCGGGATATTATGCAAATGAGCTTGGGGCAGCATTGAGGGGGGTGGGGGTTGGGGCACCCCAAATTTCCAGGCCGTGCTTTCAGTGCTGCAGTCCCGGTACCTGTTCCTAATTTTCACACACCCCCTGCCCCTCCACCTCACCAAAATGCTGCTGCGAAACCTTCCCGCAGGTTATCAAAGGCGTATTTTTATTTTCTTTTTAATTAAATCCCCGTCGTCAAACTTGCCTCGTCCTGACCTATTTGCGAGGCCGAGTCGGGGCTGTTTGCTAACGAGGCGCTGCTAATGAGGATACGCTGACGGGCTTCTCTTGAGACCTGCATCCTTGCCACTGCGTGAGGGGCCTTTTCAGTTTATTTAGGAGTCGAGGAGGGGGGGGGTCCCGGGGCGACGACCTGCCTTCACCTACCCCCTCCCCCACCCCCCCCCCCCCCCATTAATTTCATCACTGAAAAGCCCACTTTGCCTTAATTTTTGGCCAGTAACAAGGCTGCCATTACTTCCCACTCACAGGTTCCAATGCTGCTTGGCTTTTTTGGGCGGCAGGATGGGCTTTTGTTTTTTGGAGGGGGGGGGGGGCACAAGCTCGGCATGGATTTGGCTCCACTTCCCCGCCTGGCTTCTGCAGGTTGGTGCTTGCTGCTTGGGCGAGCAGCTCCGCTCAGCTCACTTTGCCTGCTGCTTTTATCTGCGTTTGCTTTTGAGGGTTGGTTTTGGGGTTTATTTATCAGGTTTGGGCTTTTTTAGCAGCTTGTATTCACATTTAAAACCTCTCGCAGCAACACGATCACCATTCTTGTCTCCCTAACCCTTCCCCAGCTTCCGCATTGCCCCTTCATTCCTCTTCCTTCTGGTTTTTGAGCTCCCTGGAGCTTTTTTGAGGAGCAGAAATCCCAAATCCCTTGGAAATCCCAAGAACAGGGCGGCGGTTGAGGCCCTTGAGGTGTGACCCCATTTTTTAACAGTGTTCCGTGCTTCGGGAAGTTGTGCGGGTCAATCGCACCGGCGTGAGCCCACCCCTTCCCTAGGTGAAACTTTAAACCATTTCTTTATTTTTCTTTTTAATCCAGAGTTCCTCGTCAAACTTGGACCCAAGGGACGCCAGGAGCGCCGTAGGAGACCCCTCTTCCCAACCTCCACCCTGGTAAGGAGCTTTGCGCCCCTCCTCTTCATCACGGCTGTTCCAACAGTCGGACGCTGAGCCAGCCAGAAACCGTCGTCCCCTCCGGGCGAGGATTACAGCTCGTCCGACGTGTTTTTACAGTGAGACGTAGCATAAAAAAATAGATTTAACCCAGCGAAGGGGCCAAATCTGGGGGGATTTCATGGGGCGGGGCTGTGTCTTAACGAGCTCTTTCACTCTGGACAATAATTTATTGAAATATCCCGGTGTTTTGGCCAACCCCATCCTCAGGCACTGCCATCCTGAAGTGAGATAGCCGAGATCTCCACATTGGCACGTCCCTCGGAGCCCAGGCAAGTAGGAATTTGTCCGTATTTATGGCTGTGCTGAAAAAGCCTTTCGTTTGATTAGCGTTAATTAAGCTGTCTCCATCAGATAAAGGATAGGGAGATGGATCGGCTTGCCGATGAGGTCCCAGCTCAGGTTTTATCCCCTTTTTCCCCCCTTTTTGTGCTGAGAAAATTAATGGCATTCTCATTGCCCGGTAATGGGGATGATTTGGCTTTAACCACCCCCTAATTAAGCACAAAGTTGCCAACCTCTTCACTTAATTGCTTTACTAATTTCTTCTCCGTCTTGGCCATCGGTTGGTTTTAGTCTTGGCTCGTACCTGGAGCCAGGTTTGGCTCGGGCCAAGCGTTGGGAAAGCCACGGTGACCCCAGCCCCTCCCCAGCTAAACCCCTCTGCTCCTGAAGCATCTTTTTGGGGCTGTTTCATCCCCAAAGAGTCCCGGGATGATTTTTTTTTTTTCCTGGGAAGCGATGCAGGATGTATGCCTCGGCATCCCCCATTGGTAGCAAACCTGTGCCGAGGAGGGGAGAAGGAGCCAGCAGTGAATTTTGGGGTGATTTTGATCTCATTGGGGTCAACCAGGAGGCAGAAAGGACCACACGGGTCATTAAATCTTTATTTTTAATTGGAAATAGGCAGGGTCAGACTTTCTCCTCTGGCTCACGAAGGCATTTTGGATACGAAAGAGTTAAAAACTGTCGCTTCATTTATCAAAAGCCTGTGGTTAATAATTAAAATCTCTTTCCCTCCCCCCTCGTTAGCTGGGAAGGGCTGGGTCTTGCTTGTGCAAATTACAGCTTTGGCTCTGGAGCAGGAGGATTGGGTGCAAAAATCTAAATTTTGGGTTCCGCTGAGAGAGTGGGATTGAGCTGGGGGGGTTAAGCCTTTTCCTCAATTTATTACCCTAAATTAGGTCTGTGGGGTACGATGCAGCTCCTGAACCATTGCTTATCCCCATGCTGGGACCCCTTAGAAGGATTCAGGGACCTGGCTCTGCCCGGTGCTGGCAAACCTGGCACGATGCTACCGATGTCGGTGCCATCAGGTTTCCCCAGCATGGCTAAAATAAAAAATTAACGCCCTGCAATTAATCTTTCAGGCTTGTTCCGCTTTCCCTCAGCCTGTAGAGGCTTGGAGGGGGAAGAAGGATGTTGAGGGGGGGCCTCTTCCCATATTTTATGCTAAGAAATAGGACAATATTCCCTCGTGGATTGATTCCTGCTGGAGCAGGAGCCCAGCTCAGTGGATAACAACACCGTTAATTTGAGTTGCGGTGCTCTGGTGACGTAGAAATTGGATAAACGGATGCTGGAAATGTCGATCTGGGGGAGATCCCGGAGAGATTGGGAGTCTCCCCAAAACACGGGGCTGCCACAGGAATAAACAGGGAATAGACGCCGCTAAAAACGTTGTGAGATACTAAACCACTCTTTATTTTCCTCTAAAAGTAGCTCTGAAGCCCTAAAGGGCCATAAAGAATGGGAGGCAATGTATTTTTTCATAGCCGGTTCAGAGGGCTCATGCAGCATCCGAGGAAGGAAAAAAAATCCCCCTAAATCTTCCTGGTTGGGGTCATAACGACCACAGGAAGAGGGGACCCATCGTCCCCAGCTGCAGGTTTATTCTCCTGCATCCCTTTTTTGGGAAGAGCATCCTGGGAATCCTGTATCCTCATGGGTACAAACCTCCTCCCAAGAGTTCCCCAGCACTTCATCTTCATCTTCCCTCTTCGTCTTGGCGGCTGTTGGCAAGAGATTAAATGAGATTATTTCAAGAGGGGGATTAAAATGGGGGGGGGGGGGGGGGTGGGGGTGGTGTTTCTAGGAATAAAAGCCGTGGAGCAGCCACCTGATTTGGAGTGTCGGGGCATGAGAATTGGCACAGAGTGGTCTTGGAACCCTCCTGGGTTAGGCTCTGCTTTGGTTTAAATCCCTAAATCTGGTTATTCCTCACCTCTCCACTGTATTTTAATCCAAATTTGGGTAATTTGGAGGCTTGCAGAAGGAAGAAGAGGGTCTCTCTCCTACCAGGCGCGATGCTCCGTAGCGGGATACAGATGGATTTAATTAATCACCCGCCGATTCGCAGCCCGGGTGAGGGGCTTGCCACTGGAGGAATGTCAGGCGCCGTTTTTGGGGTGGAGAGGCGGATTTATTAATTGCCGATGTCTATTTTCAGCCTGAAGGGGTGACAACGGTGGGTGATGCTGCAGTTTGGGGGGAAATGCTGATGGTTTGTCAGATTAATCCAAAACCCTCGAGTTTTCCAGATAATGCAGGGATTTAGAAATCTGTTCTGAAGATGGGGTTGTTGGTTATTTTTGCCCAGCGGCTCCAGATCTGGGATGGGACAGTGGGATTTCATTTCCGGCTCCTTTCCCAAATCAGGATGGCCTGAGGAGGAACTGGAAAAGCATCATCATCACCTTCTTCCTCCTCCTGCCACCCTGCTCCTGCTTGGCAAAGGGTAGAGTCTTTAGCTGATTATTTTTTTTTGAGTATTTTTAGCTTATTTTGGGTCATTCCTCCCCAGATTCAATGAATAAAAGGGGGTTTTTGGGACACTGTGTCCCTACAGTAACCAGCGCCACCGTGGGAAGAGGAATTTTCTTTGGAAAAAAGAGTTTTCTTTGGATTTTTGGGGGGAATAGAGGGAAGCGTATGTATTCTGCAAATATATCTTTACCCTTGGAGGAGCCGGTGAAGGGGAAGTTGACGCCGGGACCCAAAACTGGGCATTATACCCCAAAAAGCCTCAACCGGGAGCCCCGATCTCATCGCCCAGCTTTGCCCAAGCTCCTTCCCATGGGATGTAGCGGAATTATTGCCGGTGAGACCTGGCATTGACAGCTGGGGATGCTTCTCTGAGGAGATCTGCCTTTGTACCTGCTGCCCGCTCGTTAGGCTGCATTTAATTAAGGCTTTCAGGTATTGATTTAACATCCCCTCCCAACAGATGTGATCTTAGCCGGCTTGCGGTGTAATTAGCGGGGATTAGGTAAGCACCGGACAGGAGAGGAGGCTTGGCCACCGTGCCGGTGTAGGTTAATGCCCAATGCAGACAGATTAAGACTTGTCTGTCCGTCTGTCCATCCCGAATCTGCCAGCAGCGAGCTGCCTCAGGGCTCTGGCTTCGCAAGATCCCGGTGGAGAAACCAAAGCAGGGTTGGCAAACTGGAGACAACCGAGAAGGCTAAGGGACTCAGGAGCTCTTTCAGCAAGCTCTTCCCATACCTCTCAAGTGGATTGAGCTCAAGGAGCAAAATCCTTCCCTGTGCAGGAGAAGGTCAGATTCGAGACCACCTGAGGAACCTCAACGGATACAAGTTACTGATCAACCATTTGGAGGCAGGAGTTGAAGGCAAGTTTGCTGGTGATACCCAACTGGGAGATGCTGTTGACTCTCTTAAGGGACAAGAAGCCCTTGTAGAGGGATCTGGATAAATCGGAGCATTGGGCAATGCCCTTAACAACATGCTCCACTCTTGGTCAGCCCCAAATCAGTCAGGCGGTTGGACCAGATGATCGCGTAGGTCCCTTCCAACTAAGTCTGTGGGACCAACTGAGGTCCATCCCTGAGTCCTGAGGGACTTGCCAAACTGCTCTTCCAGGAAGGTCATGGCAGTCAGGTGAAGTCCCCAGAAGACCAGAGAAAAGGGACTTTCCACTGGTTTTAAGAAGGGTGGAACTACTGACCTGTCTGCCTCCCCTCTGTGCCTGGGAAGATCATGAGAAGATCCTTCTCGAAGCTCTGCAAAGGCACGGGGAGGACAGGGAGGTGATTCAAAACAGCCAGCGTGGCTTCACCAAGGCCAAGTCTCATTCAGCCGACCTTCTACAAGAGAGTGACTGGATCAGCGGACAAAGGAATGTGAACGGAGAACAGAGAAGGACTTGAGGTTACTGGTAGATGAAAAGCCCAAAAAGCCAACCGGATCCTAGGCTGCAGCAGAAGAAGCGTGGCCAACAAGTTGAGGGAGATAATGCTCCCCCTCTTTTCCGATGAGATCCCACCTGCAGCGCTGTGTCCAGGGGTCTTCAGGACAAGAATGATGTGGATCTGTTGGAGTGGGAGGCCACGGAGATGGTCGGAGGGCTGGGACACCTCTGCTATGAGGAAAGGCCGAGAGCTGTGCTTGGTCAGCCTGGAGAAGGCGCCTCTTGGCTCTTTAATACTCATGGGGACAGACTTTCTAGTAAGGCCTGTTTCGATAGGGCACGGGGGAATGGTTTTAAGCTAAAAGAGAGGAGATTTGGACTAGATGGAAGGAAGAAATCTGTTACGGTAAGAGTGGTGAGGTTGCCCAGAGAGGTGGGGGTTGCTCCATCCCTGGAAGGATTCCCACCAAAATAATCCCATGGTGTTCACGCTTGCTATACTAACCCTCTGCTCTTCCCCCCTCTTCACTATAGGATGGCCCGGGAGATGTGACAGCACCCAGTGTGAGCACTGATGCCAAGGAGAACCATGTGGCAGCAGTGCAGTGAAGCCAAGCGTCACAGGGTTTTGCTCGCTGGAAGCCGGACGGCAGCGATGGAGGCCGTTCCAGCATGGCAGCGGCAATGAAGGGCCCTGTCCCCCTGACTCAGCTCGGCTCTGGCACCGGACCATGAGCTCCCACCGCCCCCCGCGGCACGACGGCACCGATGCTGAGGGTTGCCCAGCGGCATTTTGGGCGCAAAATGGCAGTGTGCCAGCAGTGGGGGGTGAACCCCCTCGCCTGGCCACCACCACACCAGCCGTGCCCAAAATGGGGGTGCGTGCCCGCATTGCTGACTGGCCCCCCAAGAGAGACGCTGTCAAGGACCCCCCTGCTGGCACCAGCCCGTGCCGGGAGGCAGCAGGCAGCCGGGATGCCGCTTGCTGCCGGGGTTTTGCCAGCGGGCAGCAGCCCCTCACCAGCGTTTCAGGCTTTAAGGCCCTTCACCGCCTGGCACGGCGGCGATCCAAGGACGTGGAATTTCAGGAGGGGTGGCCCTGTTCCCCAGCAAGGGGCTTGGCACCACTGCGGCACCGGAGCAGCAGCGAGGTGACGCTGAGCGAGTGTGACCCGGAGGAGCCAGTGGAGCCACGGGGGACCAAACTGGGGGGAGCCACTGGACTTTTCCGTGAGTATGGTAGCACGTCCTCTATTGACGTGCAGGGCATCTCGGAGCAAAGCTTCTTCGATATGCTCAATGAATTTCGGACCAAGAAGCCGGATCGGCGAGCCACGACGCCCGAGCGTCTTGGGGAAGCTGGTTTTCCTTCAGGATCATATTCCGGGATCAAGACGGAGGGTAGGAATGGGCCCCGGGACGAGCCGTTGGTGCAGTCCAAGGAGAAACCCCGCAGGAGGTGTCCCAAAGGTGATGCTGGAGGAGAATCCATCTTCAAGAAGCTCCGGAGCGGCCGAAATGAGGGGGAGCCGGGGAAGGAGCCAGAGGAGCTGCGGGCACCAGACCCAGGCAAGGGTTGGGTGTGCCAGAAGAGTTTCGCCCACTACGACGTGCAGAGCATGCTCTTTGACCTCAATGCCGTGGCCATCAATCGCGCCGTGGTAGCCCAACGGCGAAACACCACCACAGGCGCCTCAGCCGCTTCAGCCGCCACTGTTCGTGCCAGTGGGTTGGGAGGATCGGATCCGGCATTCGCCAGCACCGAGGACCTTAACTGTAAAGAGAATTTGGAGCATGATGTGGGGGATAACACCAGCAACGAGCTTCTCCTCAGCTGCCCCCATTTCCGCAACGAGATCGGCGGCAGCGGCGAGCGCAATGTCAGCTTCTCCAAAGCCTCGGTGGGTTCCCCAGGGATCCCAACGGTTGAGGGGGGCTTCCCGGAGCCTGCCCTCGATGTACGCCCCACCAACGCTGGCATCTCAGTGCTGGAGGTCCCCAAGGAGCTGCAGAGGAACCCCAATCGGCTCAAGCACTACAGCGTCGAGCACGTGGACCTTGGTGCTCGCTATTACCGGGATCATTTCCATGGCAAAGGTGAGGGGGTGCACACTGGGGGTATTTTGGGGGGTCCACAGCTTCGCCTCATTGCTGCGAGAGCCTGGGGGACACTGATGCTGGCCTTTACGTCCCCTGTAATGATTGGAGGGTGCAACCTGCTCTTAAAGGCCCCCTCAAAATCCTTCCTCAGAAGCAGGGGAGGTTGGAATGTCACTGGGGTACACCCAGCTCCATCCCCACCTCGCCATTACGGGGCTGGGCTGGTAGGAAAGGTCACAGTGATGACTCCTCTGTCCCCCTGCCTCTGGCTCCTGCGTGTCTGCCCCCGCCATGCATCTTCCATCCCTGTTTTTCTCACCAGAGCACTCTAACTACTTCGGGGTAGACGAGAAGCTGGGCCCGGTGGCTGTCAGCATCAAACGGGAGAAGCTGGAAGACCACAAGGACCATGGCCCCCAGTACCAGTACAGGATCATCTTCCGGACCAGTGAGGTACATTGCCGTGGCAGGGGGACACAAAAACCAGTTTGGGAATGGGAAGACGTGCCCATGGGTCTGTTCCTGCAGGGGCCATGCCTGGCCCAGTGGACTTCCCATCAGGACTCGAGGTGCTTCACTGTCCTTTTTTCCCCCACCCCCCTTATTTTTTCCCAGCTGGTCACTCTGCGCGGTTCCATCCTGGAGGATGCCACCCCTACTGCTACCAAGCACGGGACGGTCCGGGGACTCCCACTGAAGGATGCCCTGGAATACGTCATCCCGGAGCTCAACATCCACTGCTTGCGCCTCGCCATTAACACGCCCAAGGTCACCGAGCAGCTCCTCAAACTGGATGAGCAAGGGGTGAGTGGCAACAGGGACAGAACAGGGGTCCTGTCGGCTCCTTAGAGGGGGCAGGGGGGGAACGTGGCTGACCCCCCAGCTCTTCCCTGCAGCTCTGCCGGAGGCACAAGGTGGGCATCCTCTACTGCAAAGCCGGGCAAAGCTCGGAGGAGGAGATGTACAACAATGAGGATGCAGGACCCGCCTTCGAGGAGTTCCTCTCCCTCCTTGGGGAGAAGGTTTGCCTGAAAGCCTTCAGCAAGTACGCAGCCCAGCTGGACACCAAAAGTGAGTAACACGGGGTCCCATTCATGGTGAAAAGAGGTGGGTGGGACACACAGGGACCCCCACCTACCTGACCACCTGCCTCCCCCCCGCCCCTGCAGCCGACTCCACTGGCACCCACTCCCTCTACACCACGTACCAGGACTACGAAATCATGTTCCACGTCTCCACTATGCTCCCCTACACCCCCAACAACCGGCAGCAGGTAACTACCCCATTCCCAGACTGGTTTTTGCCCCACCACTGCAGATTTGGGGCTCTCCATCCCCAGATCATGCACAGGCATGGTGGTTTGGGGACTGTCTGTCCGTCTGGGGCTCAACCATCATTTGTATTATTGTTCTAGCTGCTGAGGAAGAGGCACATAGGGAACGACATCGTCACCATCATCTTCCAAGAACCTGGAGCTTTACCTTTCACCCCCCAAAATATCCGTTCCCACTTCCAGCATGTCTTTATAATCGTCCGAGCCCACAACCCCTGCACCGACAACGTCTGTTATAGGTGAGCCCCCATACACCCCCTGCCACAGCCGAACCGTGTCCAAGGGGCTCTGGATTCAGGGCCTGCCTACAGCTGGAGCAAGGGGCTGTTTGCCTCATGTGAGGGTTGGTATGGAGATTTATCCCATGCTTCCGGCTTCTTTAAAACAACTGGAGCATCGGAATAGGGGTGAAGGCAGTCAAATCCCGTTGACGGCCAGTCCCTGTGGCTCAGTGTTTGGTTAATATCATTATCAGTGATCTGGAGGAGGGGATCGAGCCTACCTTGGGTTTGCCAAGTTGGGAGGAAGCATTGGATCTGCTTGAGGACGGGGCAGGAAGGCTCTAAAGAAGGATACGGACAGACTAGATCGATGGGCTGAGGAAATTCAACAAGGCTGAGTGCCGGGTCCTGTGCTTGCGTCACAAGAACCCCAGGCTGGAAAAGGATTGGCTGAAGATGGGCCGGCAGTGCGGCCAGGTGGCCAACAGCATCCTGGCGTGTATCGGGAATAGCGTGGCCAGCAGGACTAGGGAAAGGATTGTCCCCCTGTGCTCGGCACCTCAACTGCCATGGTGGCTTCTGGGCCCCAAGAGAGATTGAGGTGCTGGAGCATAGCCAGAGAAGGGCAACAGAGCCGGTAAAGGGTCTGCAGAATGAGTCCTGTGAGGGCACTGCACTGGGGGAGATTTAAATTGAATATTAGGAATGATTCCTTCACGGAAAGGGTTGTTGACCACTGGAACAGGCTGCCCAGGGAAGTGGTGGAGTCACCATCCCTGGAGGGATTTAAAAGATGTGTAGATGTGGCGCTTGGGGACATGATTTCATGGTGGGCTTGGCAGTGTGTGGTTAAAGCTTCGACTTGATGATGGTCTTAAAGGTCTTTCCAACATAAGTGATTCCGCAATTCTATAATTCTGTCAAAGCCAAGTGACCCTAACCAGTTCTCCTTTCCATCCCCCAAGCGTGGCCGTCACCAGGTCCAAAGATGTCCCACCCTTCGGACCCCCCATCCCCAACGGCATCACGTTCCGCAAATCTGACGTCTTCCGAGATTTCTTGCTGGCCAAGGTGATCAACGCGGAGAACGCTGCTCACAAATCGGACAAATTTCACACCATGGCTACTCGAACCCGGCAGGAATACCTGAAGGATCTGGCTGAAAACTGTGTCACCAATACTCCTATCGATTCCGCTGGGAAGTTCAACCTCATCTCACTGGCTTCCAAGAAGAAGGAAAAGACAAAGGCCCGAGCCGGGGCCGAGCAACACAGTGCAGGGGCCATTGCCTGGCGTGTTTCCGCTCAGGATTTTGCCCGGGGAGTGGAGATTGCTTGCGCCTTGGGTATTTCCAATGAATTCGTGGTCTTGCTTGACCTCAGCGCCAAGGAGGTGGTCTTCAACTGTTTCTGCGGGGACGTCATTGGCTGGACTGCCGACGCTTCCACTGTCAAGATCTTCTATGGCCGAGGAGATCACATCTTCATCCGGGCGGCCGAGGGTGGCCCCGAGGACATCAAGGAGATTGTGCAGAGGCTGAAGGTGAGCCTCCGAAACAAAAAAACCTTGACCTCCGTCCCCTCCCCAAGTTTGTGTAGGTCCTACTTAAATGCAGATGACGTACTTGGGATGTTTTCCAATGCAGACGAGATCTGGGCTTTGGGAAAGTGGGGGAAAACTCCCCTCTGAGGTGGTAGGGAAGGGCTGTGGTGGGGCCGAGGCTGGCTGCAGGATGAGAGGCAGGGAGGATTTGAGGGTTGTCGAGCAAACGGATTTTGGAGGAGCTATGTGGTGGGTGTGAGCCCCCTCTCTGCTGTCTGTCCGTCCTTTCCCATGACCCCAGGTGATGACAGATGGCTGTGAGACAGTGGACATGACCTTGAGGAGGAACGGGCTGGGCCAGTTGGGCTTCCACGTGAAGTATGATGGGACAGTGGCCGAGGTGGAGGATTATGGCTTTGCCTGGCAAGCTGGTTTGCGACAGGGCAGCCGGTTGGTGGAGATTTGCAAGGTGGCAGTAGTAACCCTCACCCACGACCAAATGATCGACCTCTTGCGGACCTCTGTCACGGTTAAGGTTGTCATCATCCCACCCCACGAGGATGGAGCCCCTCGCAGGTAGGTGGTGGCTTTGAGGGGGGACACACACAAAGAAGCCACCATTGCCATCTGCCCCTGCAAGCCCAGCTTTTCTCCCAAAGCTTTTGTGAGCAAAGCCCCCTGAGCAGCCAGGGATTGGTGGGGCACAGAGCAGACGTCACCCACAGGGACCTTCCCGTCCCTGGCGTGGGCACACAAAGCCTAATTAAAACCAATTAACAATGGACAAAGTCTCCAGGCTTTGGAGAATATCCCCTTTCTGTCACTTAATACAGTGCCCCATCCCGGTCACGGGGTTCAGACCCTTCATCATGCAAAGCTGGTGGCAGACCCCTTGCCGGCAGGTTTTTGAGGGGTGGGGGTATTTTTGGGTTGGGGTGTCCTGCTTTTCCTGTATGCGGCTAAGTCGGCCACGTCCACGCATCGGGCGGGAAGGCGAGACTGCTGATACGATTAATTAATCATTAAATTGTAATTAAATAGCCTGGAAAGATGTTGCTTTGCCTGGGATGGGATGGTTCTGGCTAAAGTCCTGCCAGGCACTGGTTTCGGTGGCACTGGCCAGCTTCATGTGCCATAAACACAAAGTGGTGCCAGCTTTGGTGTTTACGGCATGAAGCCGGCAGTGCTTATGGCATGATTGCCACCGGTTTCACAGGGGCTGGGCTGAGACCTTGGAGATAAGCAACACGGAACCGAAGGGAGAGACTGAGAGTTTGCCATCTGGCTACCGCCCACCATACCGGAGCAATGCCGGCTGGCAATGGAGTGGGCCGGCCTCACACAACACGGCTCTGGCTAGTAAATGGGCTGAGCCGCTGGCCCTCGGCCATGGTCAAGCGATCAGCCGGTCGGCCAAGCAGCCCACCGTGCCCTACCGGGAGCCGCAGCCCCTGCACAGCAAGAGGTGAGGTACCGGGATGGGGGCAAGGACGGCGGCCAAACACGGCCCAGCTCGAGGTTTTGGCAGAGAGCGGCTTCTCTGCATCCTCCCCAATTGAATTCCAGCTGTTGGCCAGCAGCTGCTGGTCTTGCCTGCTCTGGAAGCGTGGGCAGGAGCAAGGACAATTCCTTATTTCCCACTTCTTCCTGCATGTATCTGCGGAGCCAGACCAGTCAGCTTTCCCGAAACCCCCCATCCCACCTCCTCCTCGCCGGCGGGAACGGAGAGGGCGCAGCCGTACCGGCAGCCTTCGGGCAGCTTCTCTGCACCGGGCAGTGCTGGGACAGCCTATGCTCGCTATAAACCCTCTCCAGAGAGGTGGGTGACCACTGCGGGGACCCTCTGGGGTCCCATGGGTGCAAATCAGGGAGGAACATCAGCATTTTGGGGTGGGAGCTCAACCCGTCCCCCTTTTCCCTTTGCAGGTATGTTGCCTCGCAGCGGCCACCATTGCCCTTCGAGCCACACACCGGCCATGATGGCCCCTCCAGCGGTGACTCCTCATCCGGGGGGCTCAGTAGCCATGAGAGCACCATGGAACGGCACAAACCAGGTATGGTAAAGCGGGTAGAGCCAAGGGATGCCGCAGTGTTACCCCCGCGATGGACCTTTGGGGTCAAGGGTGGCCTCTCTGGTGATGTTGCAGAGCCGTTGTGGCATGTGCCGGCACAGTCCAGGTTGCCGGGAAGCAGCGGGAGCAAACGATCCGGCAGGCAGGAACCGACGGGCAAGGATTCTCCCAACCGGCACTCCAAGGTGAGCCATCCCTCGGGCTCAGAAGCTCTGGAGTCCCTCACGGAGACTTTGGAAGCAATGGGGTGATCTGTGGGAGGGCCCCCCCCCCCCCCTCCTTTTCCCCTTTTGGGGAAAGCCCAGACGCCAGGGTGATGGGCGGGGCGGGTTGCTGTGGCTGTCCCAGCAGGGTGACACGCAGTATTCAAGCCACTCCAGCAGCAACACGCTCTCCAGCAATGCCTCCAGCAACCACAGCGATGACCGTTGGTTCGATGTTCCTGATCCCATCGAAACCGAACCGGATCCCCTCTCCAAAGGCGGTTCCAGCGACAGCGGCATCGATACCACACTCTACGCCTGCAGCCCTGCCGGCGGCGGCAGTGGAGGGGCTGGTCCCAAACCCCCCCGCCCAGCATCACAGAGGGACAAGGTCCCCAAAACCCCCTCGGCATCCTACACCGGTTTGCAGGATGATGGTGTCCATCCCGGTGACAAGAAGAGGGAACCGTCCCCAACTGTCAGTACCGGCAGCCAGGGTAAAAGCTATCGGCATAAAGTGGGGACCCCTGGAGCCTCGGGGACCCCTGGCAGCAGCCCTGATCCTTTCAAGCAGCCCAGGTAAGAGCCCTCCCCCCCCAACCACTGGGAAGGTACTGCATCCCCCCCAACCTTTGGTGGGGGGAGGGCAGTGTGGGGCACGATGCCTGCACCCCTTTTCCCTATGGTGAGCCTCGCTTGTCTTCCCCAGCAGCTCAAACCCACGGCTGGGCTACCCTGGCTACAAAACCCCCTCAGCCGAAACCCCTCGGCCCCCCCACACCTCCCAGCTTTCTGCTTCGGTTCCCAAATCCTTCTTCTCCAAGCAGACGGTCAGGAACAAACATGCCACAGGCTGGAAACGTGCTGATGATGCGCAGGATCCCAAAAAGTAAGTGCCAGGGAGGGGGGATGGTGAAGGCTGTGGGTCTTGGACACTCTAAAAAGGATCTTATTGGGGGGGGATGATGGGGGGGGGTCCCGGCACGGTCTCAGCCCCCTCTGTGTGACAGGCAGGTGGACGCCAACACTAAGAACGTTTTTGGGCAGCCGCGACTGCGAGCGTCACTGCGGGATCTACGTTCCCCCCGTAAGAGCTATAAATCCACCATTGAGGATGACCTCAAGAAACTCATCATCATGGACAGCGCCGCACCGGAACCGGAGAGAGCTGGGGTGAGCCGGGCTTTGTCCTGGGTTAAGGTGGGGATGGGGCGGGGGTGTCCTTTTGTTGTGGGCAGGGGGTCACCCCACTTTCTTTTGGCCCCTGCTTAGTCCCCGCAGAAAGGGCTCCAGCGGACGCTGTCGGATGAGAGCCTGTGCGGCGGGCGGCGGGACGTCGGTTATGCCACTGGTGCAACAGCAGCGGCGTCCTTGGACACTGACGTCCTCTTCACCAGCGCCTATCCCTCCAGCACCTTGCCTAGCCGCCGGCAACACCCCCCCACTGCCAACGGCAGCCTCCCCGAGAAGAAATGTGAGCAAAAAGGGATATGGGATACAGATATTTTTTTTTGGGGGGTGGGGGTGTCACTTGTCCTGATGGCACCTCTTGTCACTGCAGCCGCCATCTCCGCCTCTGAGCTGTCCCTGGCCGAAACACGGGACAAGCCCCCCCTTCGCCGGATTGACCCTGGGATGATGCCTTTGCCAGATACGGCAGCCGGGCTGGAGTGGTCCAGCCTGGTGAATGCCGCCAAAGCCTATGAAGGTAGGGCTCTGCCCCTCCCCCTCCCCCCCCCCCCCCCCCCCCAAAAAAAAAGCCTCTGTGTGTGTGTTCCCTACACAATGTGTGCCCCCCATTTTGGGGTACAGGATTCCCTCCATCCCCATCTGCGGGGGGGTGGGGGGGGCGGGAAGATGGATGCTGAGGCGGCAACTGCCTTCACAGTGCAGAGAGCCGTCTCCCTCTTCTCCCTCACCGACTCGGCGCTGAGCCCTGACCCCCCTGTGCCCCCTGAGAGGCAGCCGACGCCACGGGGGGGGCCCCCCCTCAGGTATGGGGCTGGTGGGTGAGTGGCAGTGGTCAGGGGGACACACTATCCCAGGGTCCTGGGTGTCTCCTGTCCCCCCTCCCTCAGTTATGGGGCAGGAGCGTGGGGGCCACCCTGGGGTCCTTGGTTGTGGGGTCGGGGGCGGGGGGACACCTCGGGGTCCCCAGGTCCCCCCAACGGCGTCCATCTGTCCCCTGCAGCCAGCCCCCACCCCTGGATCTGCCAGGGAAGGTCTCCCAGTTGGAAGCCATGTTGAAACAGCTCCACAGCGACCTGCAGAAGGTAAGGGGCTCAGAGAGGTGGGGGGGACTGTGTGTCCCCGTCCCCTCCCCATCAGAGCACGCTGAGCAGTGGGGTGTCATTGTGTGTGTGTCCCCACCACGGGACAACCCCTTTTCCCCCCCCAGGAGAAGCAGGACAAGGTGGTGCTGCAGGCAGAGGTGGCCAACCTGCGGCAGAACAACCGGAGGCTGCAGGAGGAATCGCACTCAGCTGCCCGGCAGCTCCGACGTTTTGCCCGGATATTCTCCGGTGCAGTTGAGAAAGAAGAGCTGTGAGCCGAGGGGGGGGCCTCCCCCCCCCGGGGACCCCTGGGGACACTGACACCCCCGCCTCCCCGGGTCACTAATCTCCTTGGGGACACCAGCCACCCTCCCACCCCCGTCCTAGGGCTGGCTGGAATGTCCCTATGGGACTGGGAGCAGCCTGAAAGGACTGAGGGCATCCGTATGGGACTGGGAGCATCCATATGGGGTCAAGAGCATCGCTATAGGGCCACAAGCCACCATACTGGGCCAGGACCATCCCTGCAGGAACAGAAGCAGCCCTATGGGACTGGGAAATTCTATACAGGGCCAAGAGCCTCCATATGGGACTGAGGGTATCCATATAGGGCTGGGAGCATCTCTGTAGATACAGGAGCATCTATATAGGGCCAGGAGCCACCACCGGGGACTGAGAGCCTCCATATGGGACCATAAGCTTCTACAGGGGGCTGAGGGCATCTGTATGGGACCAAAAGCCTCCCTGTGGGACTGGGAGCCTCCATATGGGGCCGGGAGCTGCCCTAGGCACCCATATACAGCCAGGAGCAGCAGGCAGGGGCTGGAGCTGGGGTAGAGGGGGGGGGTTCACCGCAAAGGCAATAAGGGGGTGAGAGTCCCCCCCCAGCCCCTTTTTTTTTGGGTGCAAACTCATGAATAATAATAATGAATAATATAATAATTAATAATAATAATCTTCCAGGAGAGTTTGAGGCGTAACGAAGAACCTAATGAGCACTTTCTCCAAAAAAAAAAAAACCCAACAAAAAAAAAAAAAAAAAAAAAAACAAAACCAAAAAAAAAAAAAAAAACAAAAAAAAAAAGGAAAACCTAAATTATTTTCTAGAGGAAACAATGCCCCGAGCGGCTCAGGAAGGGTAAAACCCCCCCGCGCGCCCCCTCCCCAAACTCCTTCCCCCCTCCTCAAATCTTCTTTATAAAACACTATATTTGTATAAATTGCACCGTTTCTAACCTTATTTTTGCCTTTTTTCTATCCATTTTCTGCACTGGGGGGAGGCGGGAGGGGGTAAGCAGTTGCTGGGGGGGGGGGCAGAATGGGCATTGTGAACCCTGCTGGCCCCCCCACACACACCTGAGGGGGTCCATGAGAATTCCCCCCACACTTTGTGTATATGGGAGCATGTATATTATTTTATATGGACCTTGTTGTCTTATTTAATATCCTCCCCCCATAATTTTTGCTAATAGGAATAAAAATACTGCCCCCTTCCCCCCCCCCCCCCCCCAGCCCCACCCCAGGCCTGTGTTTTGTAGCTTGAATTTGGGCTGGAAAGACAATATAAGTGGGAGGAGGACAACACCACAGGCCCCCCCTCCATTTTGGGGAGGGAGGGGGGCACAGAGACGAGGCGGGGGGGGGGGCGACTCTGCCCATGGTTTAATGCACAGACACTCAAAGCACACACCGACAACAACACGATGGGGAGGGCACGGCTTCGCTTTTTTTGAGGGGGGGGACAGTGGGCATCCCACAATGTGGGGTGCCCCCCCCCCCCCCCCCGTAGCCCCCCCTTCTCCCCCCCCCCTTTTGCACCAGGAACAACAGATACCCACCACATGGAGCAGCTCAGCTTGGGGGGGAGCCCACTGCCCCCCACCCCCAATTAAAATAAATACCCCCCCCCCCCGGGCTGGGGGGAGGGGGGGGAAGACACAGGGGCTGCCCCCCCCCCTTCATTTTCACATCATGCAATGTCTTGCCCCCCCCCCCCCCCCCTCCCTCTTCACCACTTCCCCCCCCCCCCCCCAGCTCCGTTATGGCTTTCGGTAGGATTTGGGTGGCAGGTTGGGGGGGGGGGTTGGGGGGAGGATTTTGGGGTGCGGGGGGGGGGGGGTCCAGCCGCCCCCCCCCCCCCCTAAGTGAGGGTGATGTAGGCTGATGCCTTTTCCTTCAGCTGCCGGAGACAGAGGTGACAACTCCAGCTGCCTGTGGGGACACACCGGGGGGGGGTTGTGAGTTGGGGGGGTCTGTCCCCCCCCCATCCCTCCTGGCCCCCCCATGCCCCCCCCACCCCCAAACCCTCACCTTCAGGGGGTTCTGCCATGGGGGGGCTCAGGCAATACATGTGGTACCCCCGGTCGCAGTCATCACAGAAGAGCAACTGGTCCTGGGGGGGGACATACACACAAAAGGGGGGGGAGTCAGTGATGTTGGGGTGCACGGGGGGGGGTTGGAAGGGTCCAGGGGGGTCCGTACATCATTCTCGGAGGTGCCACAGAGGCTGCAGGACTTGCACTCGATGCATTGCCAGCGGTAGGTGCGCACGGCCGCCGTCATGTTGACGGTGAACTGCAGGCAGGAGGGGTGGCCTGGGGGGGATTGGGGGTGTCAGGGGGGACACGGCCCCCCCCCCAAGCTAGCCCCCCCCTCCTCCTCCTCCTCCTCCTCCCCCCAGGCCACGCGGTGGAAGCACACGGGAACTGCACCACACACGCGTGAGTGTGCAGAAGTTCATGGGGGGGGCGGGGGTGGCTGAAGGAGACATGGGAGTGTGCACAAGCGTGTGAGCATAGGTGAGCACTTGCAAGCGTGAGCATGGACAAGTGTGGGGGTTTTTTCAGCACACATGACTGCACGTGAACATGTGTGAGCATGTGCAGGTGTGGGGTAGCGTGCATGGGCGTGCACAAGCATGTGTGAACACGCACAAGTGTGTGTGCATGAGTGTGTGTTAATGTGTGAATGTGTACAAGCACGTGTGCATGTGTGAGTCTGCATAAGCATGCACGTGTGTGAGCATGTAGAAGTGATGTGCATGAGTGAGCACGTATGATCATGTGTGAGTGTGCACAAGTGCATGTGAGCCTACGCGAGCACGTGCAAGCGTGTGCGTGTGTGGGTACAAGCATGTGTGAGCATCTGAGCATGCACACTTGTGGGTGAGCTTGCATGAGCATGCCTGAGTGTGGTTTTTGAGCATGCACAAGTGCACGTCAGCGTGTGCAAGCATGCACAAGCATCTGTGAGCATGCACGAGTGCATGTTAGCACACGTGAAGGGGCCCAAGTGTGGTTTTGAGCAAGTATAAGCGTGTGGGAGCGTGTTGGGGAGTGCACTCAAGCATACATGTTCAAGTGTGTGGGAGCATGTTCAAGCATGTTGAAGTATGGGAGTGTGTTGGGGCATGTTGGGGAGTGTGTTTGAGCATGTGGGAGTGTGTTTGGGTGCATATTCAAGCATGTGGGAGCATGTTTGACTGTGTTTGAGCATGGGGGAGCATGTTGAGGAGCATGTGGGAGTGTTAGGGAATGTGTGGGAGCATGTTAAAGTGTGTTTGAGGATGTGGGGAGTGTTTTGGGCCATGCTGGGGAGCAGGTTCAAGTGTGTGGGAGCGTGTTTGAGCATGTGGGAGCGTGTCAGGGAGTGTGTTTGAGTGCATTCAAGTGTGTTTGAGCATGTAGGACTGTGTTGGGGAGCATGTTGGGGTGTGTTGGGGCATGTTCAAGCATGTGGGAGTGTGTTAGGGAGTGTGTGGGAGCGTTGGGGAAGGTGTTCAAGCATGTGGGAGCATGTTCAAGCGTGTTTGAGCGTATGGGAGTGTGGGGGAGTGTGTTGGGAAGCATGTTCAAGCGTGTGGGAGGATGTTTGAACGTGTGGGAGTGTGTCGGGGAGTGTGTTGGAGCATGTGGGAGCGTGTTGGGCACATTGGGGAGCGCGTTGGGGCGCGTGGGGGTACCGGCACGTCCGCAGTCGGCGCAGGAGATGAGCTCCTCGGGGCAGCCGGTTTTCTTCGCGCCGCCTAGACAGAAATCACAGTAACCGTTTGGGGCCACCGGCCCCTCGGGGGCTGCGCGAGCTGAAAGGCAGCAGAGAGACCCCCCGTCAGTGGGCAGGGGGGCGGGCAAGGGGACAGGCAGGACACCCCCCACCCCCTGTGGACCCAGCCCCCCCCCCCCCCCCCAATTTCTTGCAGCCCAGGCTGCAGAGGGACCCCGAGTTTGCCCCACACCCCATAGCTGCACCCCAAAGTGGGATTGACCTCCCCCCGCCCAGCAGCAATGGGGAGGGGTTGGGGATTATGGGGGGGGGGGGGTGTTACCTGTGTTCCTGCGCTGGTTTTCAGGGACCCAGTTCAATTCTTTGTAAAACTCTGGGGGGGGGGGGAAGGAAAAAAAAAAAAGAGGATGAAGGCCACCCCCCCCCCCCCCCTTCACACGCCCCCCCGGCAAGCATCCGGGGTGGGGGGACCGAGGCATCCGGGGTGCCCCCCTCCCCCGCCGCACCCATCGCTCTTTGTGTGCGATGCTGCACAGCACACGGTTGTCATGGAAACCGGCTGGGGATGGGGACCCCGGGGGGGGGGGCCCTGGGTGTGACACCCCCCCATATACCCCCCCCTCCCAGCACTCCTGGGACCTCCAGATGAGGCGGTGAACCCCCGAACCCCCCAAAATAAGGCAGCCCCCCCCAACACTTCTGGGGACCCCCAGATGAGGCCAAGACCCCCCAAAATGGGGCAGGGACACCCCCAGCACCCCTGAGACCCCCCAGATGGGGCCACGACCCCCCCCCAAATGGGGCAGCGCCCCCCCATCCAGCACCCTTGGGACCCCCAGATGGGGCAGGGCCCTGCCCAGCACCCCTGAGATGCCCAGACCCCCCCCCCCCCGGATGGGACAGGGCTCCCCCCAACACCTCTGGGCACCTCCAGATGGGGACAAGACCCCCAGGACCCCCCAAAATGGGGCAGGGACCCCCCTCGAGCACCCCTGGGATCTCCAGATTGGGTAGGGACACCCCTCCAACATCCCTGGGACCCCCAGATAGGGCAGGGACCCCCATAACCCCCCAAAATGGGGCAGCCCCCCCTCCAGCACACCTGGGACCCCCAGATGGGGAAGGCACTCCCCCTCAAAACACTTAGGACTCCCAGATGGGGCCACGACCCCCCCCCCAAGTGGGGCAGGGCCCCTTCCTCAACATGCCTGCGACACCCAGATGTGGCAGGACCCCCCCCAAACACCCCCAAAGAGTGCCAAGACCCCCCCCCCCGCTCCCCCCCCCCCCAATTCAAACAAAGACCTCAGTGCCAAGACAGAGACCTTCCCCTCCCCAACTCCCCAACCCCAAAGAAACCCTTGGGGACTCCCTCCCCCGGGGGGGGGGGGGGGGGCGGACACGACAAGGGGAGGGGGCAGGAGGTGTATGCCCCCCCCCCCCTCCAAAACTCACGCTTGTGGTGGTTCCTGCGAGGGAGGGGCAGGCGCTCGCCGTGGTCCTCCCCCTCCTCCTCGGCCAAATGCGTGTGGGTGTAATGGTAGCTCAACCCCGGGCGGTTCTTGTAGCGCTTCCCGCAGACTTTTGGGGGGGGGGACACACATTGGGGGGGAGTTGTCACCACCCCCTTAATGTCGTGTCCCCCCCTCCAGCCTTGTCCCACTCACTGTCACACACGTAGGGCTTGTCCCGGTCCTCCAGCGCGGTGGCATCCTGCCTCTTCCGCATGGCTCCGATGCCATAGGCCTTGGGGGGGGACCACAGGGTGTCAGGCCCACTTTTGGGGGGGACACGGGACGGGACAGGTGTGTCCGCTGCTGTGTGTGTCGTGTGCCCCCCACCCCGCCATCTCCAGGCTCCCACCTTGCCCTTGGCTTTGTTTTTGCGGCGGGGGGTGTCATCCTCCAGCTCGTCCCCCTCTGGTTCGTGGGGGAATTCACCCGGCGGCGGCTTCTGCGAGAGGCTGGGTCAGGGATGGACGGACGGACGGACAGACAGGGGATGGACGGACAGACAGACAGGGACACCCCCCCCACACACACACACCCCACACCCCCCAACCTTTGTGGGTCAGGGATGGGTGGATAGACGGACAGGGGGACAGACAGGGGACACCCCCCCAACCACCACCCTCGTGGGTCAGGGATGGACGGAGGCTGGAGACACAGACAGAGGGATGGGGATGGACGGACGGACATAGGAGAGAGGGGAGAGCAGACAGACGGACAGACAGGGGTAGGAGAGAGCGGACAGATGGACCGACAGGTAGGAGTGTGGAGAGAGCGGACAGACGGATGGACAGGTGTAAGGGAGAGTGGGCGGACAGACGGACGGGGTAGGAGAGGTGGGAGAGCGGACAGGTAGATGGACAGGAGTAGGACAGAGGGGAGAGCAGATGGACGGACGGACAGGGGTAAGGGAGAGTGGACAGAGATGGACAGGGTTTGGAAAGGGGAGAGCAGACAGACGGACAGACAGGGGTAGGGGAGAGTGGACAGACAAACAAGTGTAGGGCAGAGTGGACAGACAGACAGGTAGGAGAGAGGGGAGAGCAGACAGACAGACTGATGGATGGGGGTTAGGAGAGAGTGGACAGACAGACGGACGGGGTAAGGGACAGCAGACAGACAAATGGACAGGGGTAGGGGAGAGGAGAGAGCAGACAGGTAAACGGGCAGGGGTAAGGAAGAGCGGACAGACGGACAGACAGGCAGGAGACAGGGGGGAGCAGACAGACGGGACGAGTGGGTGGCCTAGATGGATGGACGGGTGGACGGACAGGGCTGGCCAGGCCAGAGGGAGGGATGGACAGACAGCCGGACGCACCGGGCACTCCAGCACCGTCTCCTCTTCCTTCAGTTCCACCTTCTTGTCCCCGGGCTCGGCGCAGAGCAGAGCCTCCAGCACTGGCCCCTCGGGGAGCCCCCCCTCCTTCTTCAGGGGGGCTTCGCAGTCTTGGGGGGGGGGGGGGGGCAGAAAGAAGAGGGAAGGGTCGGGGGGGGTCCCGAGGGGATTCCCCCCCCCCCCCCCCCCCAAAAAGTCCTGCTATTCTTACAGGGCCGCAGCCGCGGATCTTCCAGGATGTTCAGCCGCCGTTTCTTACGCCAGCAGCGTGCCGGGTAGGTGTAGATTTGGCCCGGGGCCAGGCCTGGGGGACCCCCACGTCACCGGGGGGGGGTGTCTGGGGGACCCCCCCCAACTTTGGATACCCCAACTCACACACACACACTCCTCCCCCCCAGACAGACCCTGATCCTTGACACCCCTAATCGCAGCTCGGATCCTGAACCCCAGACCCTGAACCCCAATACCAGCCCCTGAAGCCCAAAACCAGCCCCGAACCCCAATATCAACCCCTGAACCCCAACCTCTGAATGCCATTATCAGCCCCTGAACCCCAATACCAGCCCCTGAAGCCCAAAGCCAGCCCCTGAACCCCAATATTGGCCCCTGAACCCCAACCCCTGACCCAATACCAGCCCCTAAACCCCCAAACCAGCCCCTCAACCCCAATACCAGCCCTGAACCCCAACCCAGACCCCTCCCCTAGACCCCAGCCTCACACACCAGCCCCAGCCCTGGGACATCCCCAGGGTGCCCAGGGGTGCAAGGGGATGGTGGCCACAAGCGCAGGGACGGTAGCCACGGGCGCAGGGGTGCTGGCCACGGGTGCAAGGGACCACAGTGGGTGCGAGGGGATGGTGGCCACGGGAGCAGGGAGCGGTGGCCACGGGTGCAAGGGGCCATGGGGGGTGCAAGAGGCCATGGCGGGTCCAAGGAGATGGTGGCCACGGGCACAAGGGTCCACAACGGGTGCAAACAGACACCGGCCGCAGGCGCGGGGGTCCGCCGGCTGGCTCTGCCGGTGGCGGGTGCTGCCCGATGATCGGCGGCTAGCGGGGTTGGGGGTGAGGGTGCCCAATTTGGGGGTGGGGTTGGGTGGGTGGGTGCTCTCACCGGGGCCGCGGTGGGTTTTCTCCATCCAGATGTAACAGTTGTTCTGGGCGACGCCGGTCTGGGAGTCGAGGAAGGGCAGGCGCATGCTGCGCTCGGCGCAGAGCCGCGCGTTGTAGCTGCGGCAATGCTCCAGCGCCTCGCGGTAGAACTCCTCGCCGAGGCTGCGGGGCGCGGCGTCAGGGTGGGGGGACCCCCACCCAAAAAAAAAAATCTACCCGCCCACCCACCCGGCGCATCGCGATCCGTCTTTTGCCATCTTGAACGCCAAAATCAACCCCAACGTCCGCCAGGAGCGTCAGGGCCTGTCGCAACCAACCGGCGCCCCAAAATCTGGCAGCACCCTGGGGCATCACCCCCACCCCGCACCCCAAAATTTGATACCCCCTGGGGCATCACCCCCACCCTGCACCCCAAAATCTGACAGCGCCCTGAAGCATCATGTCCTGTCACCCCAAAATCTGACACCACGCTGGAGCATCACGGTCTCGCACCCCAAAATCTGGCAGCACCCTGGAGCATCACAGTCTCGCACACCAAAATCTGACACCACTCTGGAGTATCACTCCCACCTTGCACCCCAAAATTTTAAATTACCCCGGGGCATCATGGCCTGGCACCCCAAAATCTGGCACCACCCTGGAGTATCGCCCCGACCCTGCACCCCAAAATTTGACACCACCTTGGGGCATCATGGCCTGGCACCCCAAAATCTGACACCCCCCTAGGGCATCACCCCCACCCTGCACCCCAAAATCTGGCACCACCCTGGAGTATCGCAACCTGTCACCCCCACACACACACTCCACCCCCCCGGGGCATCACAGCCCCTCTGCAGGGCCAGGGTGTCAGGGCGGACCCCCCTGACCGGAGACAACCCCCCCAGCACATCACAGCTGTCACACCCCCCCCGGCACCCCAAAATCCGACACCATCCAGAAGCATCACAGCCTGTCCCCGCCCTGCACCCCCAACACACCCCCCCGCCTTAAGACCCCCCCAAACTCCCCCCCCGGACCCTCAGTGCCTCCCCCCCAGCAGGGTTTTTTTTTGGGGGGGAGGGCAGACACGGTCCCCACCGTGTCCCTAACCCCGGGTCACCCCGACATCGGGGAGGGAGCCCCCCCCCCCCCCCGGAGGGTCGGGCAGGTAAAACGGGGCCGGGGGTTGGAGCGGGGGGGGGACACACACACACGACACAAGTGCACGAGCGGCCGGTGCCAGCGGGGGGCGCCGGGTCCAGGCCACTCGGGTCCCCTTCCCGGGGGGGGTGTTGAGGGAGGGGGGGGGGGGAGTGGGAGGGGGGGCGGGGTCCGGCCCGGCCGTCTGGGTCCCTCCCCGCCCCCAACACCCGGACGGACAGTGGGGGGGGGGGGGGGGGGGGGGGTCCGGGGTTGGCGGGGGGGGGGGACACACGACACTGACGACCATCGGGACCGGGACCCCTCCCCTCCGGTACCCGCGGAGGCGGGGGGGGGGGGGTGTCTATGCCCGGTGGGTCTCGTCTCCCACCGGTACCGGGGCGGGGGGGGGGGGGGGGGGGTGGGTGTCCGTCCCTGCCGGTGCCGGGGTCTCCCCCACACCGGGTGGGTGTCCCCTCCCCGCCGGTACTGGGGGTGTCGTGTGTGTGTGTGTGTCCCCCGTGGGTCCCTCCCCACCGGTACCGGTGCCTTCATCCCCACCGGAGCCCCAGCTCCATCCCCGGTGGGTCCCTTCCCCACCGGTACCGGGGCGGGGGGGGGGGGGGAGGCGGTGTCCATTCCCGGTAGGTCCCTCCTCGCCGGTACCGGGGGGTTCCCCGGGTGTGTTGGGGGGGGGTGGGTGGGGGTCGCGGTGGGGGGGGGGCACTCACCATTTGAGGGGCTTGTGCAGCGCCGTGGCCATTTTGCGCCGCCGGGGCCGCTCCGCCGCTCGGGCACGGGGAGGGGGCGGCGGGGTTCAGCCCCGGTTTTTCCTCCGCTCCCCCCCCACCCCCCCCCAACAACCACCCCCCCCCCAAACCCCCCCCCCCCCCCCCCAACCCGGGTCCAGGCTCACGGATCGCTCCCCGGGACCCCCCCACCCACCGGGGAGGGTCCCGGTCCCGAAGAACCCCCCCCCTCCCCTCCCGCTGCCCCCCCCCCCCCCACCCCGGTCCCCGCCGGTACCGGGCGGGCGGGGAGGGCTAGAGGGGGGGATAAGGGGGGGGGGGGGGCTGCGGGAGGGACTACATCTCCCGGCATGCCACGCCCCGCCCCCCCACCCCCCACCGCCGGCCCCTATTGGGCGGGGGGGCTGTCAGTCACCGCGGGGGTGGGGGGGCTTGCTGGCTGCACCCCCCCACTGCAACAGCCCCGGGGTGGGGGGCGTGAAGGGCCGGTGTCGTGTGTGTCGTGCCCCCCCCCCGGGGCCACCCGTGACCCCCCACACCCCACGGCTGGGGCGGGGGGGCGGCACAAGCCCACCCGGGACACGGTGCCCCCCCCCCCCCCCCCCCCGCGCCGGTGCCGGTACCCGCTTTCCCCCCCCCCCCCGGTGCAGATGCCGGTGTCGCTGCCCTGTGCCGGGTGCCACCCCCCCCGTGTCGGTGCCCCCCCCCCGTGCCGGTGCACTCACGCTCTCCGCGGGCCGTGCAGGGCCGTGGCCATGCCCCCCCCCCCCGCCGCCGCCGCCGGGGCCGTGCCGCGCCCCGGCGCCTCATTCATCCTCCGGGGGGGGGGGGGGGTATAGGGTTGGGAGGGGGAGGTTAGGAGTGGGCTGGGGGGGGGCGGCCCCATCCCACCCCCCGCACCCCGGTAGCTTGGGAAATGTAGTCCTGGGGCAGCGACCCCCGCTGCCCCCCCCCCCCGCCCCCTTACAGCCCCCCCACTGACGACACCCCCTCTCCAACCCAGGAACCCCCACCCAGACCCCCCCAGACCCCGACAGATACTCCCCGAGCCCTACAACCCCCCCCAAAGACCCCCCCCAGACTCCCATAGAACCCCTCAGCCCCCCCATAATGCCCCCAGACCCCCCCTCCCGGGCCCTATAAACCCCCCCCCGACCCCCCCAGACCCTCATAATGCCCCCAGACCCCCCTTCCCAGCCCTATAAACCCCCCTCAAGACCCCTATAGCCCCCATATTGCCCCCAGACCCCCCCTCCCAAGCCCTATAAACCCCCCCATAATCCTCCCAGACCCCCCCTCCCGGGCCCTATAAACCCCCCCAGACTCCCACAGACCCCCTCAGTCCCCCCTTAATGCCCCCAGACGCCTCCCCCCCCCCCCGGGCCACAGGGTACACGGGGGAGGGGGAGGCACTGGCAACTGGGGAAACTGAGGCACGGGGGGCGGGGGGGGCTCCTGCAGCAGCGGCCCCTTTAAGAGGCGGCCGGGTTCCCGCCGGTTGCCATGGCAACGGCCGGTGCTCCAGTTCCTTATGCAAGATAAGGCGAGAAATGCAGATTCTATATAGAGAGCTCTGTATTTTATATCTATAGGTGTGCAGGGGTGTGCACACGCGTGTGCGACGGCCCCGGCCCCTCCTCCGCTCCTCGGTACAAAAAACAGGGCGGGGGGTGACGGGGGGGGGGGGGAGGAAATCAGGGGAAAGGGGAAAAAAATTTAAAAAATTAAAATTCCGAACGCCTCGCACGAGGGCTTCGCAAGGGTTGGGGGGGGGGGCTGCTCGGCCACGAACCCCCCAGCAGTGAGGGGCTGCCCCCCCCTTCCCCGGGGGGGGTATTTTTATATATATTATATTAAATTAGATAAAAATACAAAAATCTCCTCATTTTAAGTTAAGAATACAAAAAAACCCCACAACTGAAGAGAATTTGGGGGGGTGTGTGTCTCTTCCCCTCCCCCCCCACCGGGGGGGCTGACCCCCCCAGGGCTCTAGGGAGGCGGGTCCTGATGGCAGCAGAGAGGCCGCCCCCCCCCCCCCCCATCTACACCCCCCCCCCAAGGGGGTGGGGGCGGCAGTGAGGACCCCCCCCCCCAGCCTCAACTGGGATCCCCCCAACCTCTGGGGGGGAGAATGGGGACACTCCCCCCTCCAGCCTTTCACAGGGGTACTGGGACCCCCCAAGCCTACAGCTGGGAGCACTGGGGACCGCCAGACTCAGGGCAGGGGTGGGGGAAATTGGGACACCCCCCCCCCCCTCATTCAGGAAAGGGGGGTGTCCCCCCCCCTCACAGCTCAATCTCAAATGTTTTCTGGAGGTCCCCGGCAAAGGGGTTGGGGGGTGGCGGGGGGGGGGGGGCTTGGCCCCCAAAGCCGCCCATTGCACCTCAAAAGGGTCTGGGGTAGTTTCGGGGGGGCCAAGGGGGCGGGGGGGCGTTAGGACCCCCGGGGTGGGGAAGGGGGGGTTAGTTTTGGGTGGTGCGGCAGCAGCACAGAAGATGTTGGCCACCATTTGGGAGGGGGTGATGCCCACCACGGGTACGGCGGAGGGGTAAAGCCCGCCGGGGATGGGAGGGGGGGGCATGAAAGCAGCGGGGAGGGCCCCCTCATAACCCAAAGGGTGTGGGGGGGCAGGGGGCCCGGTGCCCCCCCCTCCTTGCTGCTGTCCCATGGCCGCCTTGGAGACCTCCTCCAGCCACCGCTCGGCCTCCGAGGGGGTCCGGCGATGGCGGGGGGGGCCTGGGGCCCCCCCCTCTGCCCACGCTGCCGGGCCTGTGGGGAGGAAGAGGAGGGATGAAGGGCTGGGGGGGGTGTACAGGAGGCCCCCAAATAAGCAGGGAGTCCAATATATCGGGAGAGGGGGGGGGGGGATTACCTGTGAGGCCCCCTGCCTCGGCCGGGGGGGTGGGGGTGCCGTTGGGGTCCCCGATATTGGGAGGTGGGGGGGGGCAGGCGAAGGAAGCGTCGATCTGACTGCAAAGATCGTTGATCCCATCACCGACCCCGGGGGGGCTTGCCTCCACCTCTGACCCTATAAAAATAGAGGGGGGCAGGGGGACAACACACAACACACATAAGGCCAAATGATGCCTCCCCCTCCCTCCCCCCTAAAAATTAAGTTCCCCCCCCCCCCCCAAAAGCCCCTCACCGGGGCCTTGGGCCTGGCCGCCGTCTCGGCGCTGGAGGGTGGAGGGCAGCTCGTTGAGCCGGAGCGAAAGTTGCCGTTTAAAAGGAGAATTTTGCCGGCTGAGGTTGGGAAAACCGCGGAATGAACCTTGCCGTACCAACTGTTCCAGGGGAGCGTGACGACGGGGGATGGCGCATTGAGACCCCCCCCCGACCCCGACCCCCCCATCCATGGGTGACGCCGCCATCGCCGGTACCGGTGAGGTGCTACCGGGTTGCGGTGGGATGGGGGGTTTGGCAGGGGGGATCTCATCTGCGGGGTGGGGGGGAAAAGCAAGGGTTAGGGGTTGTTACAACCATCCCACCATCCCAACACCACCTTTAACCCCCACCCCCCTAGGGTGCTCACCCCGTTTTTTGTCGGGGGCGCGGAAGGAGCCCTCGCGGGTGACGGGGGGGCGGGAGGTGTCGAAGGCGGCCGTGAGGCCACATTCCTTCTCCCGCCGTTGTTTGCGTTCCAGGCAGGCAGCGAAGGCGCAGCCCACAGCGTGGCTCAGCCGCTCGCCCTGTTTGGGGGAGGACGGGACGGGACAGACGGACGGACGACGACACATGGGGGATGTCCGGGTAGAACCGGCAGCCCCCTCCTATAAGCAGTTGTGGGGGGGGGGGGTGTCTTATATCCCTAAGCATCCCAATATCCCTGATGCCACAGCATCCTGTATCCCCATCCTGGAACATCCTCTGTCACTAAAAACGGAGCATCCCCTATCCCCAAACCTGGAACATCCCATATTCCCAGCCCCAGAGCCTCCTATATCCTTGACCACGGAGCATCCCGTATCCCCAACCCCAGAGCATACCATATCCTCAACCCTGCAGCCTCTTGTATCCCTGACCCTGGAGCATCCCATATCCCTGACAGCAGAGCATCCTGTATCCCTAAACCTGGAGCATCCCGTATGCCCAATCCCAGAACATCCCTTATTCTCAACCCTGCAGCTTCTTGTATCCCTGACCTGCAGCCCATATCCCTGACCCCAGAACCTCCCAAATCCCTGAGTATCCCATACATCTGTCCCTGAGCATCCTGTACCCCTGAGCCCAGAGCATCCCACATCCCTAAATCAGGAGCATCCCATATACCTGATCCTGCAGCTTCTTGTATCCCTGAGCCCAGAGCATCCCCTATCCCCGACCCTGGAACATCCCGTATCTCCAGCCCTGGAGCATCCCGTATCTCCAGCCCTGCAGTCTCTTGTATCCCTGACCCTGGAGCATCCCCTATCCTCAGCCCTGGAACATCCCATATCCCCAAACCTGAAGCATCCCATATCCATGACCCCAGAGCCTCCTAAATCCCTGAGCCCAGAGCACCCTGTATCCCTAAACCTGGAGCATCCCATATCCCTGACCCCACAACACCCCATATCCATGACCCCGGATTCTCCCATATCCCAGCCCGGTACCCACAGAGTCCTTGAGGGCCAGGAAGCAGTGGCAGATCCAGCGGCGTGTGGTGCCGTCCCGGCAAATATAGGAAAAGGCTTTGTCGAAGTTGCGGTCAGGGGCACAGAACGAGACCTTCTCGATGGTCTGGTCAACAAGGAGGTCCTGGCGGGCAGGGGGAGGTGAAGGGGGAAAGGGGGGGCGTGTCACCCAGGACCCCCCGACCCTGACCGGGGACACCCCGAGCACCCACTCACCTTAGTCTTATCGTCCACCACGCGGAGCCCATCCGCCGACACCCACAGCACCGACTTCACCGCTTTCCGGCCACTCTGTGAGGAAGTGGGGAGTCAGAAGTGTGTGGGGGGGTGTTGAGGGCCCCTGGGAGGGGAAGCGCTCACCGCTTTGAGCTTCTTCACAGCCTCCTCGCAGACGTGCATCCCCCGTGACTCGTCCACCTCCGCGTGTCCCAGGTACTGTGGGGGGGCACACCTGTCAGGGGGGGACACCCCCGAAACATCCCTGTGCTACCCAGGCTGGAGCATCCCGTATCCCTGAGCCCGGAGCATCCCATATCCCATATCTCTGACCCAGAGCATCCTGTATCCCTAACCCTGGAGCATCCCACCTCCTGTATCCCTGACGCCAGAGCAACCCGCATCCCTGACCCCGGAGCATCCTGTATCCCATACCCCTGAGACTGGAGCATCCCGTATCCTTTCCACCTGAGCATCCCACATCCCCTGCCCCAGAGCATTCTGCGTCCCTCAGACTGGAGTATCCTATATCCCTCGCCCCAGAGCATCCTCTGTTCCAGAGCATCCCATATCCTTTCCACTGAAGCATCCTGCATCCCCACTCCAGAGCATTCCCTATCCCTCACCCTGGAGCATTCCCTGCTCTGGATCATCCCATATCCCTGCCCTGCAGCATCCCACATCCCCACCCTGGAGCATCCCACATCCCTTGCACCAGAGCATCCCCCATCCCTCACCCCAGAGCATCCCTTGCCACAGAGCATCCTGTATCCTGTATCCCTGATCCCAGACCATCCCACATCCCCACCCCAGAGCAACCCTTATCCCTCGCACATGATCATCCCCTGCTCCAGAGCGTCATGTATCCCTGACCCCAGAGCATCCTTTATCTCTTGCACCAGAGCATCCCGCATCCCTTGCACCGGAGTACCCCCTGCTCCAGAGCGTCCTGTATCCCCACCCCAGAGCACCCCATATCCCTTGCACCACAGCATCCCCTGCCCTGGAGCATCCTACATCCTATATCCCCGTCCCTGAAGCATCCTGTATCCCTGACCCCAGAGCATCCCATATCCCTTGAACTAGAGCATCCTGTGCTCCGGAGTGTCCCATATTCCTGACCCCAGAGCATCTCTTGCACTGGAGCATCCTGCATCCTGTATCCCTTACCCTGGAGTATCCCATACCCTTTCCACTGGAGCATCCTGCATCCCTTGCACCAGAGTATTGCATATCCCTTGCCCCAGAGCATCCCCTGCTCTTGGAGCATCCTGTATCCCTGACCCTGGAGCATCCCATACCCTTTCCACTGGAGCATCCTGCATCCCTTGCACCAGAGTATTGCATATCCCTCACCCCAGAGCATCCCCTGCTCTGGAGCATCCTGTATCCCTGACCCCAGAGCATCCCTTACCCCTTGCACCAGAGCGTCCTGCATCCTTGATCCCACATCCCGTAACACTGCCCTGGAGCCTCCCCTGCCCCACAGCATCCTGTATCCCTTACCCCAGAGCATTCCACATCCCCACCCCAGAGCATCCTGCATCCCTTGCACAAGAGTAGCCCACCCACATCCCTCGCCCCGGAGCATTCCTTCCACCGGAGTATCACCTACCCTGTATTCCCGATCCCACAGCATCCCACAGCATCCCACATCCCCACCCCAGAGCATCCCATATCCCTTGCACGGGAGCATCCCATATCCCTCACCCCAGAGCATGCCCTGCCCTGGAGCGTCCTGTATCCCTGACCCCGCAGCACCCCACATCTGCGTCCTGGACCATCCTGTATCCCTCATCCCAGCACATCCCTTGCACCACATCCTGTATCCCTGACCTCAGAGCATCCCGTATCCCTGTCCCAAAGCCTCAATACCGGCTGGCACAGGAAGATCCCACAAGACTACCCCAAACCGCCTCCCCCCACTGCCACGTCCTGGCATTCAGAGTGGGGGTTTTTGTGTTGGGGGGGGGGGGGGGTTATCCCTGCTCCCGCTCACCCGCACGGGAAAGCTGCACTTCCCGCGCCGCACGGCCTCCTCGTCCGCCTGCCACTGGTGCGGCCGCGCCGCCTCCGGCACGTAGGCCGGCTTCTTCCGACGCAGGCTCTGCCGCAGCTTGTTCATTGCTGACCCCCCCAGGCCTGGAAGGGGGGGGACGGACGGGACGACACAGGGCTGAAGACCCCCCCCCCCCTGCAAAAAGCCCATGTAAGCCCCTTCCTCAGGGCTGGCTTCCCCCAGAGATGGTTTTTTTTGGGGGGGAGAGGCAGTCCTGGCCCCCTCACTTTGATGTCAGCATCTCCAGACTGAACTGGGATGCTGCTGTGTGTGTGTGTCCCCGGTTATACTTAGCCCCCCCCCACCCCCCCCCAGACGCTGGGGGCATTGGAGGAGGGGAGTGGGGACATCAGGAGAGAACACCATGGCTGGAAGGGGACGTGGGGTCCTGGGGTGGGGGGGCTGTGCCCCTGCAGAGGCTGGGAACATTGCGGGGGGTGGGGGAGGGACACGGTCAGCATGGCTTGCAGAGTAACTGGGGACATGGGGGGGTCGGGGGGGGGCGCAAAGGTGGACCTGACACTCCCCCCCGCCCGCCCAGCACCAGGGACCCCCGGAGAGGCTACCACGCTTGTGTGCCCCACCACCACCACGGGACCCCACGCGTGTCTCCCCCCCCAGGACACCCCAGAACCGGGGGTGTCGCCTGTATGTGTCGTGCCCCCCCCTCCCAGCCCCCGGGGTCCCGCGCTGACGGGGCACGGACCAGGCGGAGGCCATCGCGGGGCTTGGGGGCACGGACGGGACCCACCGGCCCCGGTTGCCCCCCCTGCACCCCGGGGTCCCCCCCTCCGTGTTCGTGGGCCCCCCCCGGGGGCGCCGCCTTACCCGCCGCCGCGCCCGGGGCTCGGCCCCCGTTCGGCTGCGGCCGAACGCGTTCGGCTCCGTTCGGCTCCGCTCGGCCCCCGTTCGGCTCCGGGGCTGTGGCTAGAGGGCTGCACGCACGCGCCCGCCGCTCCCCCGCCCTCCTCATGCATATGTAAACGAAGCACTGCCCTCCCTTCTCCCAGCCCTGATAGCCCCGCCCGCTGATTTCGCCACGCCCGCTTCATGAATATGCAAATAATACACCACCCCACCACCTCCCCGCCCCCGTCGGAGCTGTGCGGGGCGAGACCAGCGCGGCCCCGCAGCCATTGGCTGGCGGGGTCATGAATATGCAAATCAGCCACACACCCCGCACTCCCTGCTGTCCCAGCCCTCCTCCATGTGGCCCCCCTCCCATAAACCGGGACCCGACCCCCCTCCCCAAAGCTAACCCCCCCCCCCCCAACCCCAAAGCACCCCCCCCCCCAGCCCAACCCCCAGCCCCCCCCCCCCCGGGGGAGGCACATCACCCACTCCCAGCACCCATTTGGGGGTGAATTAATTTTATTTGGGGGGAAGCAGCCTCACGGTGGGGGGTCTACCGGTTCGGGAGGGCAGTCCCCCCGATTAGAGAGGGGTCTCCCCGATTTGTGGGGGGTCTCCCGGATTTGGGGAGGGGTCCCAGTAGCGGGCGTAACGTTCCTCGAAGAGGTCGCGGCAGGGAACACAACCCCCCAGGCGGGCGCAGGCCAGGAAGGCGCCTGCCATTTTGCGGTGAAGGGAATAGGTTTGTTCAGGGGGGGGGGTCAGGCGGTACCGTAACATAACGGGGAGCAACGCCTGCACCCGCCGGGCCGTCCCCTGACCCCCAAAATCAAAAGGTTGCCCCCCCGAAAAGGCTTCGCCCAGGATCATCACCGCATCCACGTGAGCTGCTTCGAATGCCTACAATAGGGGAGGTTGGGTGGGTAAGGGAGGGGGCACCCCCAAAAAGATTTTGGGAGGGGATTGGGGGGGGGGGGGGGCACCTGCTCCCTGAGACCCTCACCTTGGTTTCGAAGCCTGTCAGGAATTTGAGGTCTCGGGATTTCTGCAGCACCTTGGCCCGGTCACCATCAGCCGCAGCCCGGATCACCTGGGGATGGAGAAGGAGCAGGGGGGGCACAGCATGGAGTTGGGGGGGTGGGGGGGGGTGCGCAGAGTACACACACACCACCACCCCCCCGTACCTCGATATAGTGATCCGTGAACTCCTTGTCGAAAGAGCGGCTTGCCCCAAAATCCAACAGAGTCACCTGAAGAGGTGTGGTGGGGGGATATGGATGCTCAGGGGTCCCATTGGGAGTAAGGGACTCATTTTTGGGCACGGTGGTCTCTACAGTGCGCCCCCCCTGCCCCCAAATGCTCACCCTGTGCCGGTCAGCGTCGTAAAGAAAATTTGCCCAGTTTGGATCCGTCTGCATGAAGCGAAATTCGAAAAGTTCCCGCAGGCAAAGGCGCAGGAGGTTGGTGCAGATCTGGGGGAGGGGACAGAGGAGTTAGGGGAGCTAGGGGGGTGGGCACAAAGGGCTTTCCCACCTCCCACAAAAAAACCCAAACATCTAGGACTGACTCACCTGGTCTCGCAGGGCCTGAGGGAGATTCCGGCACTGGTCGAGGGGGACACCACTCCCCAGCTCCATGGAAAGGACACGGGACGCCGTCAGCTCATCCACGACCCGCGGCACAGAGAAAAAGGGGTCGTCCCATAAAAGTTTCCTGGATGGGGGGGAGGGTGCGAGGCAGGCATGGGGACCCCCACCACCACCCAAACCCGCCCCCATGCTCCCCCACAAAGCCCCCCTACCCTACCTGAAAGTGCGGGCACAATCAGCTTCCCGGCGGTAGTCGCATTCCCACTCCAGCTCTCTCTGCAAGACCTCCAAGGATTTATCAGCAAAAAGGCCTAGACAGGAAAAAAAAAGGACTTAGAGAATCCCTCCCACTAAGAATTTGGGGGTGTTCTGCCCCCCACACACCCCCACCTCTCCCAGGGGAATCGGGGTCCAGCTCACCCTCCGGCAGCACCACGCTCATCTTGAGCAGAGAGAGAAGATTGTCGATGTCGCTGCGAATACTCCGGGCGATGCCAGGATACTGTGGAAAAACAAAGGTGGGGGGGATATAAGTGTTGGGGCACCCTCAGTCTCCCAAAATCCACCCTCCCTGGGGCTCACCTGGATCTTCACGGCCACTTCAGTGCCATTCCGCAGCACCCCAAGATGCACCTGCCCAATGGAGGCGGCAGCGAAAGGCATCTCCTCAAAAGCTGACATTTTCTCCCGCCAGCCAGGGCCCAGCTCCTCCTCCAGCACTTGCTGTGGGATGTGGGACGAGGGGGGGGGGCTCAGCTGACATCCCCAGATCCCACTTCCCCTGCTCGCCCTCCCCATACCCCAAGGCCCCACACTCCCCCAAAAGTTGCTCACAGTGGTCTGCCAGCGTGGCATGAAGTCAGCACTTTGCCGGACGCGCTCGAAGATCCGCTGCAGCTGCGGGCTGAGGAAGCTGGCGTCTGGTGGGCAGGGGGAAGTGTTGGGGAGCTGGGACCCCCACACCCAAGCCCAAAGCTGTGACACCCCCACACCCCACCCCTGGAACCTCCCCCACCCCACTCCAGAGATGTGAGACCCATGCACCCCATCCCGAGGACCTCCCCACCCCAAAGCCATGGGACCACCCCACCCCAGAACCATGGGACTCCTTCACTCCATCCCCAGAACCCCCCTCACCCACCCCAAAGCTGTGGGACACCCCCACCCCATGCCTGGGACCCTCCCACCCCACCCCAGAGCAGTAGAACCTCCCCCCAACTCACCCCTGCGACCCTCCACACCCGCAGCACCCTGAAACCCCCAACCCCCCACTTTCAACCCAGAGTTACCCCAAGGCTGCTCTACTCCCCTGGTGTGCCTGGGGGGAGGGTGGTGTCTCAGTGCTCCTGGGGGGGGTGGGTCTGGGTGCCCCTTGGGGGGGGTCCAGGGTTGGGGGGGTACCCACCTTGGATGCTGAGCATCTGCCCCAGCTTAAGGGCAGCCCCTCGCACCCGGCAGAGCGTGGCCACGATCCGCTCAGCGTTGGCTTCCGAAAGGAGGGGGCTGGAGTCCAGTGGGGAGCCGGTAGCTGAGGGGGGGGGGGGGGGAGGGGGAGAGCACAAGCTAGGTGAAGCCTCCCCCTCCCCAAAGTTGTGTGTGGGGGGGTGATTTGGGGTGACCCCCCCCCCTCAACCCCGTACTCACCCCGGGGCTTGCCCTCGCCGCTCAGCCTTGCCCGTGCCACCTGAGCCAGGGCCCCCACGCCGAGACCCACCGCCAGTCCTGGGACACACACACACCCCAGAGAGGACCCCCCCAGGCTGTCCCCCCCATATTCCCAAGCCCACCCCCTGCGGAAGACACCTCCCCCCTCCTCCTCCTCCCCCCCTAGACTACCCTTATCTTTCTCTTCCTTCCCCTGCCCTGAGAGCCCCCCTCTTCCTCCTCCCCCCTGAGACCCCCCACTCTCTTTCTCTTCCCCCCCCAGACTCCCCTCCTCCTCCTCCCCCCCGACCCCCAGCCCGACCCCGGCTGCCGACGGATCGACCTCCCACGCGCCCCCCCCCCCAGCCCTGACCCAGAGCGGGGTGAGAGAGCCGGGGGCCGCCTGCCCGTGTCGCGCCCCCCCCCCCGTACCTCCGAAGCTGGCCAGCCGTCCGAGGCGGGAAACGGGCACCCGCCGCTCCCGGGCTCTGTCGCTGAGCTGGACACACACACAAGGAGGTGGGGGGCCGGACCCGGGGGGTCCCCCGAGGCCGTGTCCCCACACACACACAAACACACTCACCTTCTCCCGGGGGGGGTCCGGGCGGCCCCGGGCCTCCCGCGCCCGCCGAGCCTCCTCAGCCGTGAGGCCCCGTAAGGCCCCGTCCCGGTGCAGCCCCCGCAGGGTGACGGGAGGGGTTTTGGGGAGGATCGCCGCCATGGCGAAGGGGTTTAGGAGGAGCGGAGGGGTCAGGGGTCAAAGGGCACCAGGGTGCCTGGGCCGGTGAGCTCCGTTCACGTTCGGTCCTCTCCGCGCCATCCCGACGCTTCCGGGTTTGCGGCTCCGCCCTCCCCACCTCCCACCAATGGGAGAGGACGACTTTGCGGGGGGGCCCCACCCATACCGGAAGCGCACATGCGCGGAAGCGCCGCTCCCACGGCACCCCACTGCGCATGCGTCCCAGGACACTCTCCCCCTCCCTCGTCCTAGGGTCCTCCCCCGGTGACCCCCACCCCCCTGGACCCCCCCCCCCCCAACCCTAAGACAGACCCCCCCAGAAGGGGGGACCCCCACGCCTAAAACCCCCAGGACCCCCCCAAGACAGCACAACCGAAACTGGGGACCCACACCCATCCCCTTGAACATTCCCACCCCAGGACCCCCCAGAACCCCTCCCCCCCAGGAGGGGGAAACCCCCACCCTAATACCTCCCCAAAACCCCTTCAAAACAGCACAACCAACACCAAAGACCCCCCCACACTCCCTCAACCACTCCCCCACCCCCCCAAACTCCTCCAGGACCCCCCCAAACTCCAGACCCCCCCAGGAGGGGAAACTCCCACCCTAAACTCCCCCCAAAACCCCCTCAAAACAGCACAACTATCAGCAAGGATCCCCCCTCCTACCCCCTTAACCACCCCCTCACCTCCCCCCACCACTCTGAACCCCCCCAGACCCCCCCAACCCCCAGATCCACACCCCCCCCCCCCAGAAGGGGAAACCCCCACCCCTAAAACCCCCTCAAAACAGCACAACCAACACCAGTCATGTCCCCCCCCACCTTTCCTTCAACCAGCCCCATTTATTGAGGGGGGGGCTGTGTGCCCCCCCCCTTCAATCCAGGGGTGCAGCAGCACGACCTTCCCCCTCAGGCCAACCCCCAGCCCCCCCGGGGGGAGGACGTAACGATGGCCGTCATTCTCCCGATGGGGGCTCAGCTCCTTCAGCTGCGCATTGCTGCCATGAAGCCCCCCCAACCCCCAAAGTTGACAACGGGGGCTCTTCCCCTGCTGCGCCAACACCAACACCCCCTCTATTGGGTGTGCGTCCCCCCAAAATAATTCTTCGCCCCCCCCCCAATATCGTTCCGTCCCCCTTAAACCATGATGAGGGGGGGTGAAAGAGATTGGGGATTTCGAGATCTTGCCGGTAGTTTGGGCTCAATGCCTCGCTGCGGATGCCTAGCAAAACACCTTGGGGGGCAACAGACACGGGGGGGGAATGTCACACTTGGGGTGCCCCTCCTGCTGCAAATGGGACCTCCACACGCACCTGGGGGGGTGCAGTAGCCTTTCCGTCCCACCCCCTTACCCGTCAGCACAGCCCAATGGGCTTTGTGGCCGCGACGGCAGCAAGGTTCATGGTTACTGTCCTCGTCGTAGCTGGGGTGACGTTAAGGGGGGGTTTAGGGGGGATATCAGGGTGAATTGGGGTGTCCCCCCCAAAAAAAAGACAGCAGGATACGGCACGAGGAGGGGGAGCCCCCCAAGGAGGTGACGCAAGATCCGAGGCCTGTTGGACCCTTCCAAACCCCCCGAAAGTAACTCGGCACGACAGGGGAAAAGCTCCTCAGCCAGCACCGCCATGTCAGCCGCTGCGGGGACAAAATTAGAGGGGGGGCGGCTAGAACCCCCAACCTCACCCCAAAAAAGGGTGTGTGTCCCCCTCATCTCACCATACCTGAGAACATCTCGCCCCGGGCAGTGAAGCCGCGTTCCCGCGCTGTCCGCACCAGCTCCTCCAGCCCCACGCTGTGGGTGGGGGCCAGCAGCGATGCCGCCATCCATAGGGCCACCAGCCCGCACCTTTGGGGAGGGGCACAGGTTGGGGGGGTACAGCATCCCCATATTGTGTGTCCCCCCAGAAAAAAAAAACTTACTGGGGTCCGTCTTGGATGAGGGGCGGCGCCGGACGGTGGAAGAGGAGCCATTTCAGGGGGCTGCTGAGGCTGGAGGCAGGGGGGGGGAAGGTTTAGGGGGAGCAGGGGACACCCCTGGGAAGCTGAGGCAGGATGGGCCAAGTCGCAGGGATGCCGCAGTGAGACACCCCCCACACAGAAGGGGGGAATCCTCCAGCTACACCTGCCCCCCACCCCAATCAGTAGGGTCTACCCACCCCACACCCCAGGTCAGGCAAGACCCAGGACACCCCCGCCCCCCCCCCAGTTCAGGGTGGGCCCAGAACCCCCCCTGGACACTCCTCTCCCTGTGCAGGCCAGACCCATGACAACCCCCCCCCAGGTTAAGGCCAGACTTAAGACCCCCCATGGTTCAAGGGAGGCCCAGGACCCCCCTGCGGTTCAGACCAGGTCCAGGACCCCCTCCCGGAGGACCCCGCCTCCCCGTGCAGGCCAGACCCAGGACACCCCCCTCGGCTCAGGCTAGACCCAAGACCCCCGTCCAGTTCAAGGTGGGCCCAAGACCCCCAGCCAGGACCCGCCCCGCGGTTCAGGGTGGGCCCAGGACCCCCCCGAGCTCCCCGCCCGGTTCAGGCCAGACCCAAGACTCCCCCCCAGTTCAAGGTGGGCCCAGGACGCCCCCCGAGACCCCCCCCCCCCGCCCCGGTGCAGGCCGGGCCCAAGACCCCCTTCCCCCGTCCCGCTGCTCCCCGGCCCCCACCTCTCCCGGCGCCGCCGCAGCAGCTCCCGGACGCCGCCGTCGTCCCCCAAGGCGGCACCGGCCCGTTCCAGCGCGTCCCGTAGGACCCGGCCCGGCGGGGGGGGCGGCGGCGGCGGAGGGGGCGGCGGCGGCGGCGGAACCTGGGCCATACGAAGGTCAAAGGGCAGCGGGACGGAAACGCGAGGTCAGAGGTCAAAGGTTTCCCCTCCCGCCCGCCGGCTAGGCCGTCCTCGTTGTGATTGGCCAGCGCCCCAGGCACCCGCCTCGCTCTGATTGGAGGAGCCGGCGGTGGGCGGGCGAGAGAGGCGTTGCCGCGCGGCTATTGGCTGGTTAGAGGCGGTGCACGCGGCTGAGGCAGTGGCGGGCGGTGAGAGGCCGCGCTGGGCCCGGGGGGGGGGCTCCGGGGGGTCCCGGGGGGGTCCGGGGGGTTCTGAGGGGGTCCAAGGGGGGTGTGAGGGCTCCGACACGGACACGACGTCCCTACGGGGTTGGAGGACCGGGGTGGAGCGACCCCGGGGCTGGGTGTGGGGGGTTAACCCTTTTTTTACCGGGGGGGTTAACCTCTTCCTCACTGGGGGGGCCTGGGGCATTCCCCAACCTCCCCACACAGACTTTGCCCATCCCTGGGGCCGCTTTCCTACGGGGGGGTCCTCCCTCCCCGAGTAGCCCGTGGGGGTTGGGGGGTTAAAGGGGAGGGGGGGCCTGCCCCCCCTCAGCCTACCCTCCAGCCCCCCCCATCTCTCCCCGCAGGCTGGGCGGGGGCCCGACATGGCAGTGCAGGATCCGCGCCCCAACCACACCATCTACATCAACAACCTGAATGAGAAGATTAAAAAGGATGGTAAGGGCGGGGGGGGGGGGGGGGGGGGGGGGGGGAGGTCTTGCCTTCCTGCCCGCTCACTCTCCTCCTCTTCCTCCTTCCTTTTTTTCTCCCCAGAGTTGAAAAAATCCCTCTACGCGATTTTTTCGCAATTCGGTCAAATCCTGGATATCCTGGTGTCACGCAGTTTGAAGATGAGGGGTCAGGCCTTCGTCATCTTCAAGGAGATCAGCAGTGCCACCAATGCCCTGCGCTCCATGCAGGGCTTCCCTTTCTACGACAAACCCATGGTGAGCCCCCCCCCCCCCCCCCAAATCCTCATGGAGCCATCTCAAATCCTTGTGGACACCCCCCCCAGATCCACGTGGAGCACCCTCAGTCACCACAGAGCCCTTCAAATCCCCATGAAGCTGCCCCAAATCCCCATGGAGCCATCCTAAATCTTCCTAGAGCCCCTGTACATCCATGTAGAGACACCCAAATCCTCACGGAGCCTCTCTACATCCCCATGGAGACCCCCAAATCCCCATGGAGCCACTCCAAATCTCTGGGGAGCCCCTCCAAATCCTCATGGAGCTATCCCAAATCCTCATAGAGTCCCCAAATCCCCATGGAGCCCCCAAATCCTCACGGAGCTCCTCCGCATCCTTGTGGAGCGTCTCCATGTCCTCATGGAGCCCTCCCAAATCTCTGTGGAGCACCCACAATCACCATGGAGCTATCCCAAATCCTTGTGGACCACCTCCAAATCCTCATAGAGCCCCCCCAAATCCTCATGGAGCCCCCCCAAATCTGTTCCCACTCACCCCTTGCTTTTTTCCCCGTAGCGGATCCAGTACGCCAAGACGGATTCAGATATCATTGCCAAAATGAAAGGAACTTTTGTCGAACGTGACCGGAAACGAGAAAAAAGAAAACCCAAAAATCAAGACACACCGGCAGCAAAGAAAACCGCAGCTGGAACTGGAGCGGCGGCAGCAGGCGGCGTTCAGGGAACCGTCCCGGTGAATTGAGGGAGGAGTTTTGTGTAGTGCATTTTGGTTTGGGCGGGGTTTATGGGCACTGAGCCCCTCTTTTTTCCCACAGGGAATGCCGCCATTGAACCAGGCTCCCCGTATGATGCACCATATGGCGGGGCAGCCCCCCTATATGCCCCCGCCGGGGATGATCCCCCCACCCGGCATGACTCCCGGTGGTATTCCCCCGGGGGGCCATGCCCCCCCAGCAAGTGATGCCGGGCCAGATGCCCCCGGCGCAGCCGGTGAGTAATGGGATTACCGGCACAACCCCCCCCCTTCCCAAAATTTGATGCTGAATGAAGCACGGCATCTAAAAAAACATCCCGAACCAGGAGGGAAATGGGGGGTGGGGTGTGTGTGAGCCTTTTGGGGGGGCCCCCCTGCCTCCTTTTGGGGCTGACACCCCCTTTTTCCCTCACCCCAGTTATCGGAGAACCCACCGAATCACATCCTTTTCCTCACCAACCTGCCCGAGGAGACCAACGAGCTGATGCTCTCCATGCTCTTCAACCAGTGAGTTTCTCAGGTTGGGGGTGAAACAGGACCCCAGGGAGGGGTCTAGGGGGGCCCTGTTGACACCTGTCCTCCTGTCCCCCCCCCCTTTCTCCCCCCAGGTTCCCTGGTTTTAAGGAGGTGCGGTTGGTACCGGGCCGGCACGACATCGCCTTCGTTGAGTTCGATAACGAGGTGCAGGCGGGGGCCGCCCGCGATGCCCTCCAGGGCTTCAAGATCACCCAGAACAACGCCATGAAGATCTCCTTCGCCAAAAAGTGACCCCCCCTCCAAAACCCAACCCCCATCACCCCCTCAAAACACCCTGCCAGCCCCCTTGCTACCCCCTCTTTGCCCTTGTCCCACCCCCCCCCCGAAGGTAAGTTCGCCCCAAGGCGGCCGACCCTTCCCCCCCCACCCCTTCCTTTGCCCCCCCCCCCTCCTTCACCTCCCTCATTTCTGAAACCCGGGGGGGGTCTGCCCCCCCCTTCCCGCTCTAAGCATTGTACCCAGGGTCTCTTTGCAGACATTGCACCTGGAGCCTCTTTACCCGCCTCCCCCCCGAAATAAACCCCTCTGTGTCCCACTGCTTGTTTGCTCTGCTGCTGGTGGGGAGGGGGGGGGGGGGGGGGGTTGGGGTCAGGGCGGGAGGGGGGGGAGTTGGAGGTCGGGGTTAGGGCTAGGGTCAGGACTGGGGGGGCCCCAGGGCTGGGAGGGATTGGGGGAGGGAGGGTCTTCGGGCGTTGGGGGGGGGGCTTTGTGGACCACCCCCCCCCCCCCCCAAGCGGTTCAGGGCCGGGCGGAGTTTAGGACCGAGGATCCTGGCGCCCCCCTAGTCCCGCCCACGTGTCTTCGCCACGCCTTCTTTCTTGGAGCCTGGCCCCGCCTTTCTCCTGTGCACACCTCTCCGCGCAGGCGCGCAGAACCCGGAAGCGGCTCGCCTGGGCGCCGCCATATTGTGCCCGCTCCCTTCCGTACAGCCCGGTGGCGGCGGGGCCCGGCCCGGCGGCTCCAGCCATGTCCGAGACCTACGGTGGGTCGGGGGGGATCCCGTGGGGGGCTCCAGCCGGCCTGGTAGGGGGATGTCAGGGCTGGGTAGGGGGTCCCTATGTGGAATAGAGTCCCTATAGGGAGTGTGTACGGCCCTGCGTGGGGTGGAGGCCCTACAGGGGTTCTGTGGGGCCTATAGGGGCTCTGTGGGCCCCTGTGTGGGATGGGGGGAGATGTCCGTGGGGCCCTTTGTGGGATGGGGGCCCTGTAGGGAGTGTGTAGGGCCCTGTGTGAGCTGAGGAGGGTGTTTGGTGAGGCCTATAGTGGGTCTGTGGGGCTCTTGTGTGGGATGGGGGAGAGGTCTGCAGGGCCCTATAGGGTGTCTGTGGGGCCCTGTGTGGAATGGGGGCCCTATACAGAGCGTGTGGGGTCCTTGTGTGGGATGCAGGGAGTGCCTGTGGGGCCCTATAGGTGATATAGGAGCCCCATAGGGAGTGTATTAGGCTCCTGTGTGGGATGTGGGGGCTGTCTGTGGGGCGCTGTGTGGGATGAAGGGGTGTCTGAGGGGCCCTATAGGGAATATAGGGTTCCCATAGGGAGTCTGAGGGGCCCTATGGGGAATATAGGGTTCCCATAGGGAGTGTATTGGGCCTCTGTGTGTGATGGGGGCCATACAGGGGGTCTGTGGGGCCCTGTGTGGGATGAGGGAGTGTCTGTGGGGCCCTGCAGGGGATATAGGACCCCCAGAGGGAGTGTATTAGGTTCCTGTGTGGGATGGGGGGGGTGTCTGTGGGGCCCTATAGGGAATATAGGGTTCCCATAGGGAGTGTATTGGGCCCCTGTGTGGGATGGGGGCCGTATAGGGGATCTGTGGGGCTCTTGTGTGGGATGGGGGGGTGTCTGTGGGGCCCTATAGGGAATATAGGAATTCTGTAGGGAGTGTATTGGGCTTCTGTGTGGGATGGGGGCCTTATAGGGGGACTGGGAGGCCCTGTGTGGGATGGGGGGGGGGGGGGGTGTCTGTGGGGCCCTGTGTGGGATGGGGGCCCTATTGGGAGCATATAGGGCTCCATATGGGGCCCTGCAGGGTATGGGTCTATTGGAACTCTGTGGGATGGGGCCATACAGGGAGCATGCAGGGCTCTGCGTAGGGGTGCAGGGCAGGTGGGGGGCACTTGAGGCCTCTATAGGGTACTTATGGGGCAAGCGGCCATGGGGTGTTGCCCTTCACAGCCCCCCCGCTTTCCTCCCAGGCCACAAAGGTTCACAGGGGACCTGATGCTGGGAGGTGACACTCCGCACATGGGGGATTTGGGGCCCTCTCGGTGCCTCCTGCTTTTGCCGGGCACCAAATCAAGGGCAAAAAATGCTTCTCTGGGGCTTTTCTGGGTGTTTTTTGCTGTGTTTCAAAGGGAGGGAGCGGAGCCAGGTGTGAAATCGCTTCCCTGAGGTCGTTCCTCTCTGTGGGGGCTGCTCCTCACGGCTGTTCCCCCCCATCCCGCCGCTGCTTGACACACCTTGAGTGTAAAAACACCTTTTTTTTTTTTTTTTTAAACTTTCGCTTCAGATTTCCTCTTCAAGTTCCTTGTGATAGGGAGTGCCGGCACAGGGAAGTCCTGCCTCCTCCATCAATTCATCGAAAACAAATGTAAGTTGGTTTATTTTGGGTTTTATTGCTGCTGCGCCGGCTCTCTCCTGACCAGATTTGTCTCTCAGGCTGCTGGAAAACACTGCCGAAATATTTCTTTGCGGGACCTTTTGCCAGTGGAAAAAAAAAGTGGGGTTTGTTGTTTTGCTGGGGTTGGTCTTTTTTTGTGTTCTGGAGCCTCAACCCTTCCTTGCCAGGCCCAGCACTGGAAAAGAGCTTTTACGCTTTGGTGGATAAACAGAGCTTTGCCACAAAATGCTGAAACTTTGCCTCTCTCTTTTCTGAAACCTTCGATTTGCTTTTGTAACGGGGCGGAGGAAGGCTTTGAGCTCGCTTAATTGGAAGCGAAATGCCAGGCACCCCTCCTCCTCGGCACTTTGCGGGTTTAATTTCACGTATGCTGGCACGGTCCTCGCTTGCAAAATCATCTTGTAACGAGCTTCCCATTGCCAGGGGATAATCCAGGCGGCAAAGTCGTGCTGGAGCACGGTGGGATTTGCCCGAGGAGCTGAGATCCCAGGCATGGTGGGAAGCCCGATTGTTCTTTCGTAACCAGCCAGTAGCACATTGGGCACCTCTTGTTTCTGCAGTCAAACAAGATTCAAACCATACAATCGGGGTGGAATTTGGCTCTAAGGTTGTCAACGTCGGCGGGAAGACAGTGAAGCTGCAGATCTGGGACACAGCCGGGCAGGAGAGGTTCAGGTAAAGAAAAAAAAAAAACCCACCTCGTGGTGCCGGAGGTGTGCACAAACACTTGTCTTCAATGTCTGCTGGCTTTTTGGGGGCTTTTTGCTCTCTCTTTTTTTTTTTTTTTTTTTTTAAACTCCCTTTCCAAAAGGAAACTGGGTGCCAGCACATCAGTCTCTCTCTCGGGGCCCAAAAGCCACACCAGTCAAGGTGCTGAGCACAGGGGGACGATCCCATCCCTAGTCCTGCTGGCCACGCTATTCCCAATACACGCCAGGATGCTGTTGGCCACCTGGCCACACTGCTGGCTCATCATCAGCCGATCCTTTTCCAGCCTGAGGCTCTTGTGACCCAAGCACAGGACCCGGCGCTCAGCCTTGTTGAATCTCCTCAACCCATCAATCCAACCTGTCCAGATCCCTCTCCAGAGGTTTCCTCGGCAAACCAAGGGTGCCAGAGGACCGGAACTCACCCAGCAATTAAATAAGAATATTGGCATCCTGCTTGATACGAGGCTCCTAATAATGCTGGTTGGGACCAGTCCTGTCCCTGCTTGAGTCATCTGTGGAGCTTTTTCTCCCTTCCAGGCAGCGCAGCCCACGAAGAGGGCCCCCGATCTCAAACTGGAGGGGGGGGACATGGACGGTTCTCTCATTTGTGCCTCCTCTCTCCTCCTCTTCCTCCTCAGGTCAGTGACTAGGAGCTACTACCGGGGTGCAGCTGGTGCACTGCTTGTGTACGATATCACCAGGTGGGTTCCCCGGCCGCGGAGCCCTGACCCCCTTGGTGCTGGGGAAAATTGGGGCTTGGCACCCCACCCTCCTGCTTCTGCCCTCCCCCATCCAGCCGGGAGACCTACAACGCGCTGACCAACTGGCTGACGGACGCCCGCACCCTCGCTAGCCCCAACATCGTCATCATCCTGTGCGGGAACAAGAAGGATTTGGACGCCGACCGGGAGGTGACGTTCCTGGAGGCTTCGCGCTTTGCCCAAGAGAATGGTGAGGCATGTGGAGAGAAACGCTGGCTCCCGTGGCATCCTGGGGCTAATTATGGTCGAAGTAACGAGCCTTTTCTTACTAACCAGAGCTCATGTTCCTGGAGACCAGCGCCTTGACGGGAGAGAACGTGGAAGAAGCCTTCTTAAAATGTGCGAGGACCATATTAAACAAAATTGAATCGGGTACGGCAGCTCTGATTTGGCTTTTCCAGGGTGGGGAAGGAAGGGTCCCCGGGGGACTGGGAGGTTTTGGGTCCTTGGGACAGAGATTTTGGATCCCAGCAGAGGTCTTAATCCTTCCCCTTGCTTCCCTCCCGGGCTTTTTCCATCCGACTCAGGTGAACTTGACCCGGAGAGGATGGGCTCAGGGATTCAGTACGGAGATGCCTCCCTTCGCCAGCTGCGGCAGCCCCGGGGAGCCCAGGCGCAGAGCCGGCAGCAGTGCAGTTGCTAAATGCCTGTGCCCAAGGTGAGACCTCTGCACCGGGAGTGGGGGGAGCTGGCCCTCCCCCCAGCTTGCACCCTGGCCGTGGGAGAAGGGGTTGGATGACACCCACTGTGTCACGGCATTACTACAAACCTCTTTTTTTTTTTTTCTCATTTGTTTTTTTTTTTTCTCATTTGTTTTTCTTTTTTCCCTGCCACCAGGACCACGTGCCTCGCTCGCCGAGCCCCCCCAGCTTCCCCAGGAGCGTGCCCCTGCCCCCCCCCCCATACCATTTGCTCCCTTCTCATCCCAAGAAGCCCCGGGACTCTTGAGTTTACCTCCATGGCAAATGCCTTGTTTTGATTGTATTTGACTGAGGTGGCTTCTGGCAAACACTCCTTGCCCGCTGCTCGTTGTCCCCCTCTACCGCAGCTGCCGGCCTGCTGGGCTATGTTGTGTGTCGTCCCCCCCTCCGCACACCCCCCGAGCAGGTTGGGTTTTATTCAGCTTGTTTAAAAACAAAACACTCCTCCAAGATGCTACTGGCAACGTTTTGGGGTGCTTGAATGAAGCGGGGGTCCCCGCCTCACGCAGAGTGGGGGGACAGGCCCCCCCCCTGCAGTGTGGCCAAGAGGGATGGCTCATCCCCAAGTGCTGGGGCAGGGCGGGGTGTCCCTGCCCAGCTTCCTGGGTTTTGCCTTTTTTTTGTGTGTGTGTGCGTGTCTCCACTTTGCATTTCCACTTCCCACCCACCACCATGCGAGAAAAGGTGGATTTTAATTTTTTTTATTGGAGGGGACGACATGACGGACACAATGTTGTCAAACCCTCCACTGTCACTTCAGGGAGTGGGGGACAGGGACTTCACTTGCCTGCGCTGGAAGCTACTTGCCTGTCCCCAGACCCCCCCTTGCCTCCTCCCTGCAGGATGAGCCCCTCAGGGCTGGGGGGTGGGGGTCCCAGGCACCCATGGGGGCTCTGATTTCCCCACCCTCCTTCTCTGGGGACAGCATCTCCCTCCAGCTCCGTCCACCTCCACCCAGGTCCCCGTCCCCCACCCCAAAGTATGTGTGTGGGGGCATGCGTTTCTTTTTTGCTTCTCTTTGTGTTATTTATTGCACTTGCCAGGGTGGGGGGGTTCCTGGGGGGCCAGAGCTGTGTCCCAATTTGTTTTTTGGTTTTTTTTTTTTTTTCCCCCCCTCTGGAAAAAGAAAAAAAAAAAAAGGCAAAAGAAACACCAAAAAAAGCAAGTTTCCCTCCCCTCTAGGCTGTGAAAATGTGACTCTCGTACATAAAGTATTAATGTTTTCCAGTGCGCGGCTCCACTGTTTGGTTCTTTTGGGATGGGGGGGCGGGGGGTGTGAGCAACCAGGGTGGGGTGTACCTGCCCCAAATGCCCCTCCATAGGGTGCTGTTGGGGTGCAGGGGTGGGTTTGGGGGTGCCCCCCCATCCCCAAGCTACAGCCCCTCAGCTTTTTGTCTGCCCCCCTGCCATGTGCCACCTCCTGTCACCCTTGGGGTCCTGGGGGGGGGGGGGGGGGAGTGTGCTCCCCTCTGCCCCTTCCTGGGCTGCTCTCAAGTTGGGGGGATACCTGGTTTTGGGGACCCAGTTCCCAGACCAGCCCCACCATGGCCTGGGGGGTGTCCAGGGTTGGGGCTGGGGGGTGGCACACATGGGTTTATCATTAACCACTGCAAACAGCTGCAGGGGAATGGCACCAGGGCTACTGTCCATCTGTCCGTCCCTCCTGGGGTGTCTGGGGGTGCAGAGCCCCCCAGGGATGCCAGCACTAACGGTTCCTCCAGGGTCGATTAATCGGGGAGGTTGCGGGGGGGACGACTCTATAAATCAAGGTGAGGAGGATGGAGGCGAGCGGGGTGCTGAGCATCGCCCTGGTGCTGGGTGTCGGGGGGCTGCTGCTTCTTCGGGGCCGGTGGCGGGGGGGCAACCTCCCCCCTGGACCGACCCCCGTACCCTTCCTGGGGAATGTGCTGCAAGTGGAGGTGACCCAGCTCATCGCTTCCCTCTGCAAGGTGAGTCCCGCAGAGGGGGGAACTCAAATTTGGGGGGGGGTCCCAAGGCTGGGATGTCCCCCTCCGCCCCCCCCCAAACCTTATCCTTCTCCCCACAGCTCGGCGAGACCTACGGTGAGATTTTCACCTTCCACCTGGGCTCCCGGCCCTGCGTCGTTCTCTCTGGGTACCGGCTGTTGAAGGAAGCTCTGATCGACCATGCCGAGGAGTTCAGCGGCCGCGGTGATTTCGCAGCTGTCCAACAGTGGAGCCGGGGCAACGGTGAGACCCCCCCCCCAACGATGTTGCCATGGGGCTTTTTGGGGAGCCGTTGCTGGTGTTTGACCCCCTTTTGTTGGTGGGGGGTGTCCCCAATTCCAGGTATCGTCTACGGGAATGGGGAACGCTGGCGGCAGTTGCGGCGCTTCGCCATCCTCACCTTGAAGAGCTTTGGAATGGGCAAGCGCGGTGCCGAGGAGCGAGTCCGCGATGAAGCCCAGCATCTGATCCAACAGCTCTATCAGACCCAAGGTATGGCCCCCCGGAGAACCCCCCCCCAGGGCTTTTTCCACCCCCCCTGCCCTAATGCTGTGCTTCCCACCCCCACACAATTTTAGGGCAGCCCTTCGACCCCACTTTCCTGCTCAGCTGTGCCGGCTCCAACATCATCTGCTGGCTGGTTTTCGGGGAACGCTTCGAGTACGGGGACGAGCAGTTCCTCACCCTCATGGGGCTCATCAATGCCAACTGGAAGCTGATGAGCTCAACTTGGGGGCAGGTGGGAATTTCCGCTCCCCCCCGCCGCTGCCTTCCCTGGTTCATGTTCCCTCCACCCATTTCACCGTCTCTTCCTCCTGCAGCTGCTCTTCATCTTCCCCAAAATCATGCGGTTTGTGCCAGGGCCGCACCAGCAGATCTACACCAACTACCTGCGGCTGGCCAAATTCGTGGGGGAGCAGGTGCGGAGGCACCGGCAGACGTTGGACCCCCAAAATCCCCGTGATTTCATTGACTGCTTCCTCCTGAAGATGCAGCAGGTACCCGCCTCATCCCCAGCGTGCCAAACTTCCCCACGGGGTGCCAAAACCGGCATCAGTGCTGGCATGTAACCCAGGGGGGACCCTTCTCCCCCTCTCTCGCCAGGAGAAGGGGAACCCTGACACCCACTTCACCGAGGACACGCTCTCCAAGACTGCCGTCAACCTTTTCTTTGCGGGGACTGAGACCGTCAGCTCCACCCTCAGATACGGGCTCCGGATTCTGCTCCGGCACCCCGAGGTGGAAGGTACCAGGGGAACGGCAAGAGGGTGGCGGGGAGGGGGGTGGCACGGCACTGACCCCCCTCCCCATCCCCAGCCCGGCTCCACGAGGAGATCGACCGGGTGATCGGTCGCCACCGCAGCCCCTGCATGGAGGACCGGAGCCGCATGCCCTACATCGATGCTGTCATCCACGAGATCCAGCGTTTTGCTGACATCGTTCCCATGGCGGTGCCCCACAGCACCACGCGGGACGTCCAGCTCCGGGGCTACACCATCCCCAAGGTAGCGCGGCAGGCAGGTGGGCGATGGCCACGGGGTGCTGCAGCATCCCTGGGGTGCTGCATCGGGGCCCCAAACATCCCTGGGGTACTGCAGCATACCTAGGGTGCCTCACCATCCCTTGGGTACAGCATCAGGTACCGCAGCATCCCTGGGGTACCCCATTGGGTACCGCAGCATCCCTGGGGTACCCCATCGGGTACCGCAGCATCCCTGGGGTACCCCATCGGGCATGCAGCATCCCTGGGGTGCTGCATCAGGTACTGCAGCATCCCTGGGGTACTACGCTGGGGCCCCCAGCATCCCTGGGGTACCGCAGCATCCCTGGGGTACCATGTCAGGGCCCCCCATGTCCCCGGAGTGCTGCAGGAGCCCTCTCCCCACGTGCTGTGGTCCCCCTAACCCCCTCTCCCACTGCACCCAGGGCATGAACGTCATCCCGCTGCTCTGCACATCCCAGTTTGACCCCAGCCAGTTTGCCAACCCCCAGACCTTCGACCCTGGGCACTTTTTGGATGAGAACGGACGCTTCAAACGTAACGACGCCTTCATGGCCTTCTCCGCAGGTGAGGAGGAGGAACGGGGTGGGGGTGCGAGGCCACAGACCACTCCCAGCCTACTGGTAAGAGACGCTGACGGCCATTGTCTTGTAGGGAAACGCATGTGCTTCGGTGAAGGCCTGGCTGTGATGGAGCTCTTCATCTTCCTCACCAGTATCCTCCAGCATTTCCAGCTGAAGGCGGAGGAGGACCGGGCCACCATTGACATCACCCCCGAATCCAGCGGGTTGGGGAACATCCCCCGACCCTATCGCCTCTCCCTCATTCCCCGTTGAACCCCCCCCACCAAGTAAACCCACCTTGCTTTCCCCCACGCATCCCATGTCTTTGCTTCCACAGGCTCAGGGGGGGACCCCACTCCTGTTTGGGGTCACCGAGACTCCCCCTCCCAACCTGGGTCACTGGTCTCGTGTCGTTCTCCCCCCCCCCCAGGGAGGGCTCTGAGGGGGACACAGAGCCACAGCTGTGGGTTGCAGAGGGAAAATGCTGTTTATGGAGGGGACAAGCCATTACGCTGTGAAGGGGGGGGGCAAACGCATTGAGGGAGGGGGGAGGTCTCCATCCTGGGGTGTGATGTGGCACCTCGGGGTTGGGGGGGGAGCACATCAGCAGGGGCAGAAGCAAAGCTCGAAGGGCCGGGGGATGTTCATGATGCCACTGACTTCGGGACGCAGGTCGAGGTGGGGGCAGCCGGGGGGGTGCCGGAGCTGGAAACGCTGCAGGATGGCAGTGAGGAAGAGGAAGAGCTGCGCCCGTGCCAGGCTCTCCCCCAGGCACATACGCTTCCCTGTGGTGAAAAGAGAAGGGGGGGGGTCACCTAGGGGTGTCCCCGTCCCCAATGCAGGGTGGGGGGGTCTTTATGTGCCACCCACCTGCAGAGAAGGGCATGAAGGCTTCGCTTTTCTTGAAACCCCCCTTTTCATCCAAAAAGTGACGGGGGTCGAAGGCTTCAGGGTTTTTGAAGTGGCGGGGGTCCTGCAGGGCTGAGCTCAGGATGGGGTAGATGGTGCAACCCTGGGAGGGGGACGCTGTGGGTGACCCCCCCCAGCCTCCAACTGCGGCTTGTGGGGGGGCCGTAATCAATGCTTAACCACACCACGCCATCAGTAATCAAAAGTCAGGGCTGTGCAAACACTAATCAATGATTAACGAGCAATTGATAAGCGAGGGTGAAGCAGGTTGTGCAATTAATAGTCAATTATTAAGCATGCAGCACTGTTGATAAGCACTGATGCAGCTTGTGGGGCAGTCGATCGATGATGAAGCACATCGGACGATCAATCAATGATTATCATGTGGACATGCAATCAATAAGCAGTAGTGAAGCACATCATGCAATTAATAGCCAATAATGCAGAACATCGTGCGGTTAAGAATGATTTCTAACCGATGGCGTTGCTGAAGGGTTGTGCGATTGATGATCAATGATCGAGCAGTGCAATCCATGATTAATTGGGAGCGATTAATGAGGAATCAGCCTCGCCTAATGAGCAGCACCTTGGGGATGATGAAGCCACCAAGCTGCGTATCCCTCTTCGCCCTCCGGATGAAGCCGAGGGGGATGAGGTCGAGGAACCGCAACGTCTCGTGAAGGACAGCTTCGGTGTAGGGCATCGCCCCCTGGTCCTGCAGGCTGGGGCTCCGCTCCCTCCCCATCACCCGCTCAATCTCCTGCTGCACCTTCTCTGAGGAAGGCATTTGAGGGGGTGGAGGTCGGTGGTGGTGGGGGGTGTCTGTTCCCCCCCCCCCCCCCCAGCACCCATGGCCATGCCTCCCACCTGCCACCTCGGGGTGCTCCAGCAGCAGCATCAGGCAGTAGCAGAGGGTGATGCTGGTGGTCTCCGTCCCGGATATGAACATGTCAAACACCGTCACATACATGTTGTCCCGTCTGAAAGCTGTCCCGGGGTTCCCCTTCTCCTGGATTTTTTTTGGGGGGGACGGGACAGTACAGGAAAGAGGAGGGAGTTACACCCCTGCCTCTGCTCCAGCCAGCAGAGGAAAGTGTCCCCAAAATCCCAGGGTGGCCATGAAATCCCAGGTTCCTGTCTCCCCCCAGCCCCATGTCGTTTCCCCCCCACCCCGGGATGGCACACCACATTCTGGTGTCATGTCCGTCCCCCCCCAAGATGATGCTCAGGGGTCCCCTCACACCACCTGCTCCATCCTGCAGAGGAAAGCATCCACGAAATCCCGGGGTGCTGCCAAATCCAGGGTGGCCTCGTGCTCCGCCACTTTCCTGGCCAAAAATTTCTCGATGATGGAATTGTTCTGGAAGTAGGTTTGGTGGGGGCCGGGCAGGTGATTCATCAAGCTGGGCAGGATAGTGTAGAGCTGCCAGGAAAAAGCCAGGTGGCATGGATGCCGGAGAGGTGCCATTGAGTCCGGCGAGGCAGCATGATGCCGGCAAGGCAGTACGGTGCCGGTGAGTTGGCACAGTGTTGGCAAGGCCAGGGCCAGAGGGTCCCCTCCCCCCCTTCCCTGCCAAAATGTCTTACCTGCCCGGCAACGGAGCTCTCCAAGCGGAAATTTTCGGCAAGGCACCGGAGGATGTGGCGGTACTCTTCGTCGCCATAGCCGAAGCGCTCACCGAAGAGGATGCGGCTGATGGTGTTGCCCACGGCTGCGCTCAGCAGCGTGGCAGGGTTGAAGGGCTGCCCTGTGGCAGTGGGGATGGTGACGATGGCAGGGCCGGATCCCCCTCTCCTGCTCCACCATGATTCCACCGCGACCCCGCCACACACCTTTGGTCTGCTCCAGCTCCTGCAGCAGCAGCCCCATCTCCTCCTGGACCCACTCCTCCACGCTCCTCTTGCCCATGCCAAAATCCCGCAGCGTGGTGAGGGTGAAGCGCCGGGTCTGCGCCCACATCTCCCCGTTGCTCATGAAGATGCCGAGATTCTTGTATTTTTCCGTCAACGGGAACCGACCCCGGTCGGTGAATTCATCCCCACGGTTCAGCAAAACCTCCCGCACCACCTCGTAGCCGAAGACCACCACCGCCCGCTCCGAGCCGAAGTGTAGGGTGAAGACGGGGCCATACTTCTTGCTCAGCTGCGGCACAAAGCGACAACCCCCCACCCTGGTGTGGGTCACGGCACCCTGGGGGTCTCGGCATCGGCACCCCGGGGGTTTTGGCCCCCCCACTCACCTTGCGGAAGGTCTTGCAGGTGTTGGCAGCCCTGAGCTGCAGCAGGTTCCCGATGACCGGCAACGCCAGCGGCCCCGGCGGGTAATTTTGGCTCCGCCGTTCCTTTTTCCACCCGGCCACAAGGGCCACAACCACCAGGATAAGGAGGATGGTGGTGACGGTGCCCACCGGCTCCATGGCTGCTGGTGCCTGGTTCGGCAGTGAGAAGGACAGTCTGTCGGCACTGGAGAGGTCACAGCGGCGTGGCTGGGGCTACCAGACGGTCGATGACCTTTGGGGATCTGCTCGCTGTGTGTGTCGGGGACCTGGAGCCGGGCCAGGGGGAGGGTGGGGGGAGCAAAGGGGACTCTGCCCTCCCCACACCGCGGTGAGTGCCAGAAGCCACCGGCACTCTGAGCACCCTCAGCTGCCCCTTCGCCTGTTGCAGTCCCCGTCCCCTCATCACAACACCCGCCCCTTTGCTGGCAAACCATGTCCCCTTGCCAGGCACGTGGTGTCCTTGGCAGCCGCCAGTGAGGTGCCGGTAGTTTCTTCTGGCTCTGGGTACAGGTTTTGCCCAGCTGGAGCACCGGGGGTCCTGCAGGCTTTGGACCCACCGGCCACAGCCGGGGGAGAACCCCGAGCCCTTGGGGGGGACAGCTCTGACCCCTCCATCCCAAAGCTGAGATGGGGAGAGGAGACCGGAACCAAGGAGGAGGAGGAGGAGGAGGACGAAGGCCTGGCAGACCATGAGCCGTTGGCAACCCCTCTGCACAGCCTCAGCGCTGGATCCAACCCTTTGGGGCTTGAGCTCGGCTCAGGGCTTTGCATGGCTTTGCACACTCAGCTTGGGGCATTGCATGGCTTTGTACCCTGATGGGATACGGGGAGCAGATGCGGTGCCAGGGTCCTGTGTCCCCCCCCGTCCCCCCCACATCCCCCCAGGGTGGCACACTGTGTGCCCCCGAGATGATGCTTGGGGTCCTGGACCCCCGCTGTGCCACACATGGGGCACTAGAAAAGGGGCACAGGGGGCCACAGGGGTGCACACACACCCCCATACCCCCGCAGGGGCTGCAGAGTCAGGCAGAGCCCGGAGGGGACGGGAGCAGCACCGGGGAGGGAACACAGAGACAGGGATCGCTGCACCCCCCCCAGCACCCACCTCCCTTAACACCCCCCGGGAACAGCTCGGTGCTGCCCCGCCAGCTCAGGGCACAGCACGGCACAGCACGGTGCAGCATGGCATGGCATGGCACAATATGGCATGGTGTGGCACAGCATGGCGTATCATGGTGCAGCACAGTATGGCATGGCACAGTATGGCAGAGCACAGCATATCATGGTACAGCATGGCATGGCACAGCATGGCATGGCGTATCACAGTGCAGTATGGCATGGTGTAGCGCAGCTTGGCATGGCACATCAGGGTGCAGCACAACGCAGCGCGGCACAGCGGTCTGTCCCGGTCATGCCAGATGGCTGCAGGGCCACATGGCCCCTCTCGGCCTCGCCGCAGCTGGGCTGGCGCGCACCGGCGGCCTGATGTCAGCCCGTGCCGCGCCAAGGCTGCCGTCACCGCTCCCTGCGCCGCACCCGGCCGTAACCGCTGCCGGATGGGTGCCTGGGGAACCCCGCAGCCCTCGTGGCACCCCACGGCACCCCACGGCACCCGCAGCTGCAGATCCCTGGTGGGGCAGGAGGGTGGGTACGGGGGGTGTGTGCAGGGCTGGGGTCCAGGTGGGAGTCGCTCGTGCACCCCAAACTCCCGGTGCACCCGTCCTCATCCTCGTCCCCGGTGGCTGCGGTGACGGTGGCGGGGGGAGGATGGCTGCCCCCGGATCTGGCCCCGCTGGCCCGGAGCCCGCGGCGTCACCGGGAGCACAGCCAGTTCCCAGCAGCGGGGACGGTGGGGGGGGACGACTGTGGTGGAACGCTCAGCGGCAGGGTGGAGGGGGACACCCTGGGGGGGGCTCTGGGACCCCCCCAGCCCTGGGGCAGCTGCTACTGCAGCCTGGGGGGACTCTGACTCAGCCCGTGGTCCAGCCCTGTCCCTGTCCCCACCCTGGGTCCCCACCCTGTATCCCCTGTCCTGTCCCCACCCTGGGTCCCCATCCCATGTCCCAATCCCATGTCCCCATCCCGGGTCCCCACCCCACGTGCCCACCCTGTACCCCTAGCCCTGTCCCTACCCTGCGTCCCCATCACTGCTCCCATCCTGTGTCCCGTGTCCCATATACCAGCCCCAGGTGTCCCCCCCTGGACCCCCAGCCCCATCCCCACCCCGGATCTCCACCACCGTCCCCGTCCCCAGCACCATCCCTGTCCCAGCCCCGTGTCCCCCACTGGGGGGGGTGCAAACTGGGTGGTGGGGGGAACTGGGTGGTGGGGGGGTGCAAATTGGCTGCTGGGGGGAACTGGGTGGTGGGCAGGGGGTGCAAACTGGGTGGTGGGGTGAACTGGGAGCTGGGAGGGGGCAAACTGGGTGCTGGGGTGAACTGGGTGCTGGGAGGGGGTGCAAACTGGGTGGTGGGGTGAACTGGGAGCTGGGAGGGGGCAAACTGGGTGCTGGGGTGAACTGGGTGCTGGGAGGGGGCAAACTGGGTGGTGGGGTGAACTGGCAGCTGGGAGGGGGCAAACTGGGTGCTGGGGTGAACTGGGTGCTGGGAGGGGTGCAGATTGGGTGCTGGGGGAAACTGGGTGGTGGGGAAGGGGTGCAAAGTGGGTGCTGGAGCGAACTGGGTGGTGGGGAGGGGATCCAAAGTGGGTGCTGGGGGGAACTGGGTGCTGGGGGGAACTGGGTGCTGGGGGGGTTGCAAACTGGGTGCTGGGGGGAACTGGGTGGTGGGAGGGGTGCAGACTGGGTACTGGGGTGAACTGGGTGCTGAGGGTGGGTGCTGCTTGGCCACGGGTTGCAGCTGGATCCTCTGGATCTGCACCCCAGCATGGGAAGGGGGGGGGCCACGATGCCACCAGCCCAAAGCAGCAACTCGGGGGCGGCAGGAAATTCCTCCGGCGCAGGAACGCGCCGACGCTGGCGCAAGCCCCGGTGCCGCGGTCTCGCACGAGGCCGGTGGCGTCGCACGAGGCCGGTGGCGTCGCACGGGGCCTGTCGGTGTCGCACGGGGAGCGTTGGCATGGTGCAGGGCGTGCAAGGCTTGCACGAAGTGTATTAGCTTCGCACGGGGCACGCTGGCCTTGCACGGGGCGTGCAAGCCTTGCACTAGTCTTGCACGGGGCATGCTGGTGTTGCACATGGGCATCATTGGGGTGTCGGGGAGGGGGTTCGGTGGGACCCCCCTGCCTGTGCAGAGGGCTGACCCTGTGCAAACTCCCCACACCCAAAACGAGGGTCCCCACAGCCCTGGAGACCTCCCCCCGGGGGACCCCCCTCGCCCTCCTCCTTGAGGGGGGGGTCCCTTATTGATGAGGGTGGGTAAGGGGTCCCCCCAGGGTGCTGGGTCCCCTCAGAGCGGGGGGGGGGCAGGGGTAAAAATAACTGGGCTGAAAGTCCCAGCAGGCAGGCTGGATCCGGCCTGGGCCGGGGGGGCCACTGCTCCCTCCGGCCCCTTCCCCTTTCGGTATGAGACATGGAGGAAGAAGGGGCCCGAAGTCGGGGTCCCCCTGCACCCCAGTTCCTCTCCCACCCCTTTGCAAGGGGCTGGACACCCCTGGCCCTGGAGGTGGGGGGGGTCGCACCCGGGGGGTGGATGCCAGCGCTGGGCTGGGGACCCCCAGTGTTGCCTGAGCCACCGCTGGTGCCTCCCATGTCCAGTTTGGGGTTTCCCACTGGTCCCAGTTTGGGGTCCCCACGGTTCAGCCCACCCTGGTTGGGTCCCTGGGTCCCGGTTCAGCCCCCCCAGACCCAGTTTGGGGTCCCCCAGTCCCAGTCCAGCCCCTCCCAACCCCTTTTTGGTGTTCCCCAGTCCCAGTTTGGGGTTCAGCCCCCCCGAGTCCCAGTCCAGCCCTCCGAGCCCCTGTTTGCTGTCCCCTGGTCCCAGTTTGGGGTCCCCTGGACCCGGCTCAGTCCCCCTGTCCCTGTTCAGCCCCCCCCCCCCCCCCGGTCCCAGCTCGATGTCCATTCCTCCCCGTTTCAGTGCCCACCACTCACAGTCCAGCCCCCCCCCCCCCCCCCCCCCCCCGCCCGCCATCCCGGTTTGCTCTCCCCCCTCCATCCCCCCCGTCCCCGTCCCTATTCGGGGTCCCCCACTCCCACACCCCCCCCCCCTCCCTCTCCTTCCTCCCCCCCCCTCCCCCTCCCGATCCCAGGTTCGGGCGCCCCCCGGTCCCGCCCCCCCCCCCCCCCCGCCATCCCCCTCGGGCGCGGTCGGTGCGTCCCGGCAAAAACTTTCCTCCTCCTCCTCCTCCGCCATCCCCGTCCTTCCTCCTCCTCCTCCTCCTCCTCCTCCTCCCCCTTAACCCCTGCCCGTCCCGGCACCGCGGGGCGCAGCCGGCGGCTCCGTTCCCCTCCCGGTGGGTGCCGGTGGGTGCCGATGGGGGGGGTCACCCCGGCGGTGCTGGCTCTGCTGGTGGCCGCCGCCCTGGGGTCGGGACCGGCCCCGCCCGGTGAGTGGTAAAGTGGGGGGGGGGGGGGGTGGGTCCCGGTAAAGGGTATTGGGGGGGGGGGGGGCGGAGGGGGGGGGAGAAGGACTTTGAGAGGGGGGGCACCCACTTTCCGATGGGACACTTTGCCGGCGGGGCGGCGGGGGGTGGGGGGTGCTGGAGGAGGGTCCTTTCGGGGGGATCACTTTGCGGGGGGGGGGGGGGCGGGTGTCCCCGGTCGTGCCTCAGTTTCCCCCGGGGCTGCTCCATCTCCCCGCTAGCCCCATAGAGGGGCCCGGCCCCCCCGCCCCCAGCAGAGGAGGAGGGGGGGGGGCCATGCTGTCGTGTCCCCCCCCACCCCAGCCCGGGGCCACCGCCCGTCCCCGCCGTCCCGGCCAGACATCTGGGGCTGGTTATGGCCGGGGGGGGGGCTGGTGGTGGGTGTGCGATGACCACGGCCGGGCCCCCCCCCCGGAACCCCCCCGGCCCCGTGGAGGCGGGGGGGGGGGGGGGGGGGGCAGATGCCAGGGATGCCTGAAGGCTCCCGGGGGAGCGGGGTGGGGGGGGGGGGGCACCGCGGCGGGGCCGTGACCCCCCATTTCCCTTCCCACGCCCCGCCGTGCCCCCCTCCCCCCTGCCCCGGGGACCCAGGTGTCCGGGATGGGGTGTCCGTGTCCCTGTGCCCCCCAACCTCCTGTTGGGAGGCACGATGGCCTCCCCCCCCCCAGCACTTGGGGTGTGCTCAGGGGGCTGGGGGGTCCTGGGGGGCAGTGAGGGTCCCAGAGGGTGGTGCGGGTCCCATGAGGGGGGTACTGGGGGGGTGGGGGGGGTCCCAGAGAGCAGTGGGGGTTCTGGGGGGTGGGGGGTCCTAGAGGGCAGTGGGAGTCTGGGGGGGGGGGGGGTCCTAGAGGGCAGTGGGAGTCTGGGGTGGAGGGTCCTGGTGGGGGTCCCAGGGAGCATTGGGGGTCCCCGGGGGTGTGGCGGGGTCCTGGTGGGGGTCCCAGAGGGCGGTGGGGGTCCCAGAGGGCGGTGGGGGTCCCGGCGGGTGGTAGGCGTCCCAGGAGACCCCCACTGAGGCCCCCCGGTGTCCCGTCCCCCCCCAGCCCTGTCCTTCCTGGAAAACCCCTCCAATGTCACCTCCTCACTGGGGAAGACGGTGCGGCTGCGGTGCCAGGTGCGGGGGGCCGGCGAGCCCCCCGAAATGGGCTGGCAGCGGGATGGGCACCCGCTGGAGCTGGCTGACAGCGACCAGGCCCAGGTGCCGCTCAGCGAGGATGTCTGGCTGGCCACCAGCCAGCTCAGGTGGGCCGCACCACGCCGGCGGCACGGCTGGCACCGTAATTCGCCGTACCGTGTTGCCCCGTGCCATGCCGTGTTGCGCCGTGCCGCGTTGCACCGTGCCGTGCTGCATAACACCAGGCCGTGTTGCCCTGTGCCATGTTGCTCTGTGCCGTGCCATGTTGCGTCGTGACGCACCGTGTCGTCCCATGACGTGTTGTGCCATGCCATGCCGTTGCTCGGTGCTGTGGCACGCCGTGCCGTACCATGCCATGTTGCCCTAGGCCCTGTTGTCCTGTGCCATGTTACCCTGTGCCACGCCACGCCATGCCATGTCTCCCCACGCCGTACCATGCCGTGCCGTGTTGCCCTGTGCCAGACCATGCCGTGTTGGCCCTTGCTGCACCATGTCACACCATGCTGTCCTGTGTTGCCCTGCGCCATGTCGCTCTGTATGGTGCTGTGTTGTCCCGTGCCAGATCATGCTGCGTTGCCCTAGGCCCTGTTGTCCCACGCCATGTCACACCACGCCGTGCCATGTCGCCCAGTGCCGTGCCACACCATCCCCTGTTGCCCCATGCCATACCATGTCACGCCGTGCTGTGACATTTTGCCCCATGCTGCGTCACACCGTACAGTGCCGTGTTGCCCCATGCCAGGCCATTCCGTGTTGCCTCTTGCCGTGTTGCACTGTGCCGTGTTGTCCCTTGCCATGCCGTGTCGCACCGTGCCGTGCCATGTTGCCCCGTACCATGTTGCACCGTACGGTGCCGTGTTGCCCTGTGTGATGCTGCGCGGTGCCCAACGGTGCGGTGTCCCACAGCATCCCGGCCATGCAACTTTCGGACGCTGGGCGCTACCGGTGCTGGGCACGCGCCGGCGGGGAGCAGCTCCTGTCCACCGAGGCTCACCTGGAGTTGGCGGGTGAGCGGTAGCACCCACGGGTGGGGGGGCACCCATGGGGGTCCCTGGCACCCCCTTAACCATCACCCTCCCTCCCCAGGGCTGCCCTTCTTCTTGGAGGAGCCGCAGGACCTGGAGGTGGGGGTCGACACCCCCTTTAACCTCAGCTGCGGTGCCCGGGGCCCCCCCGAACCTGTGCGGCTGCTCTGGCTGCGGGATGGGGCCCCCCTCAACTCTCTGCTGGACCCCCTGGCCAGGGCCCCCTCCACGCTGCTGGTCCCCGGTGAGAGGGGCTGAGGGGCAATGGGGGGGGCTGGGGGCAACAGGGAGGTTGGGGGACAACAGGGGGTTGGGGGACAATGGGGACATTGGGGGGCAATGGGGGGCTGGGGGCAGTGGGAAGGTTGAGGGGCAATGGGCGACTGGGGGACAATGGGGATACTGGGGGGCAAAGGGGGGCTGGGGGTAATGGGGAGGTTAGGGGGCTGGGGGGCATTGGGGGGGGTCAGGATGCAGCTGGGTTTGGGGGTGACAGGGGCTGAAGCCCGGGCATTGGGGGGTTCGGGGGGGTCAGTCATTCCCACCCAGCCATGCCAGCGGGGGGGGGGGGGGGGGGGGGCCGCCCTGTCCCGGGTGACTCAGCCTTGGGGGGGGAGCGGGTGGCCGGAGGTGACGCCACCGTGAGTCACCCCAGGGGACCCAGGCGTCCTGGCAGCCCCCCAGACCCCCCCCACTCACCCCCCCCCCCCCGCCAGCCTGTGGCTGAAGGGAGGGGCTGGGGAGGGGGGGGTCTGCACCCTACCAAGGCCACGGGTCCCATCCTGCTCCCCCGCATGTGCCCCCCCGTGCCCCCCTCCTAATGCATCTGAACCCCCCACCTTGTGCCCCCCATCCCTCTTGCCTCCTGCCTTGCGCACCTGCACCCCCTCATTCCACCATACTTCATGCCCCCCCATCCCTCCTGCACCCCATCATGCCCCCCCCAAGGCCATGCTGGGGAGGGGACCCCCCCCAAGACTCCCCCCCCCCTTTTTTCCATGCCCCCCCCAGGTCTGAACCGCAGCAGCTCCTTCTCCTGTGAAGCCCACAACGCCCGCGGTGTCACCACCTCCCGCACCGCCACCGTCACCGGTGAGTGGGGGGGCACAATTGGGAGGGGGGCAAGGGGGGGGGTCCCACTTACCCCCTCCCACCCCTCCCAGTGGTCCCCCAGCGCCCCCAAAACCTGGGACTGGTGAGGAGGGGGCCACACTGGCTGGAGGTGACCTGGGAACCGGGGGCCAGCGGGGAGACCCCCCTGCGCCTCTGCACCGTCCAGGTATGGGGGGGGACACCGGGGGGGGCACAGGGGGATGTGGGAGGTGTGGGGAACATGGGGGACACTGGAGACGGGGGGGAGCATGTGGGGCATGGATGGTACAGGGGGGCATGGGGGGTACTGGGAACATGGAGGGCATGGGGGGGTAATTACCCCAGGGGGTGCTTGGGGGTATATCCATGGCTGGGGACATCCCCATTGGGGTTTCACCGGGGTCAGGGGTGTCCCCAGTGGGGACAACTTTGGGGTCGGGGTGTCCCCAATATTGGGGTATCCCTGGGGCCAGGGCTGTCCCCAGTGGGGACATCCTTGGGGTCAGGGAGTCCCTGGGGTCATGGTGTCCCCAAGATTGGGGTGTCCCTGGGGTCAGGGATGTCCCCAAGGTGTGGGTGTCCATGGGGCCAGGGGTGTCCCCAGTGGGGACATCCTTGGGGTCAGGGTGTCCCTGGGGTCAGGGATGTCCCCAAGGTGTGGGCATCAATGGGGCCAGGGGTGTCCCCAGTGGGGACATCTTTGGGGTTGGGGTGTCCCCAAGATCGGGGTGTCCCTGGGGTCAGGGGTGTCCTCCGAAGTCAGGGTGCCCATGGGACCAGGCTCGGAGGGTTGGGGGGGGTCCCCGGTGACGTGTCCCCACAGGCGGTGGCTGAGGACGAGGACCTGAGCAGCGTCCCCCTGGGGGGGCTCTACAACCGGGTGGTACCCGTGCCCCCCTTCACCCACCGCATCGAGGGGCTCCAGCCCTTCGCTGCTTACCGGGCGCGGGTCTCCTGCCGCAGCACCCACGGACCCTCGCCCTGGACCCACTGGGTGCCCATGGCCACACTGGAGGGTGGTGAGTTGAGGGGGGGGGGGGGTCCCCATAGGGCTGGATGTGGGGCTCCCATTGGGAAACAGAGGGCTGGGGGAGGAGAATGGATGTGGGGGTCCCCATGGGGTTGGGGGACTGGATGTAGGGGTGCCATTGGGGAACAGGGGGCTGGGGGGGGGGGATGGATGTGGGCATCCTCATGGGGTTGGGGGGCTAGGGTTGGGGGGGCTGGATGTGGGGATGCCATTCAAGAATGGGGTCTAGGGGGGGGGGGCTCAATGCGGGGGTCCTCATGGGACTGGGGTGTTGGGATCCCCATGGGGAGAGGGGGCCAGGCACCCAGATGCCTGGGACCCCCAGCTGACACACACACACCCCCCCCAGTGCCGGGTGCCCCCCCTGAGAACGTGACGGCGGAGCGGGACGGCAACTGGGCACGGGTGCGGTGGGCAGCACCGCGGGGGCACCTCAACGGGGTCCTGCGGGGGTACCGGCTTGCCTACCGCAGCGCCCATGCCCCCGAGGTATGGCCCACCCCCCTGCACCCCATTGCACCCCATTGTACCCCATTGCTCCTCTCTGCAACCTGCTGCAACCCCTGCACCCCATTGCTCCCCCTGCACCCCATTGTACCGCGTTGCTCCCCTCTGCAACCCGCTGCACCCCCCCTGCACTCCATTGCTCACCCCATTGTCACCAGATTGCCCCCCCGGTGTGTGTCCCCTGGCAGGTGGTGGTGGACGTGGGGCTGGCGCAGGAGAAGACCCTGGAGCTGGCGCCGGCCGTGCAGAACCTGTCGGTGCGCGTGTCTCCCTACACAGGGGCGGGGGACGGACCCTGGAGCCCCCCCATCCTGCTGCTCGCCTGTGAGTGATGGCACCCCCACATCCCCGTCCCTGTCCCCCCATGTCCTTGTCCCCATTGGCCCCACATCCCTGTCCTCATCACTCCCACATTCCCATCCCCGTCACCCGTGTCCGTCTCCCTATCTCCCCCATGTCCTCGTCCCCATCACCCCCAAATCCCCAGCACCCCCACAACCCCGTCCCCATCACCCCCGTGTCCTTGTCCCTGGCATCCCCATGTCTTTGGCCCTATCACACCCACCCCTTGTTGTCCCCGTCCCCCCCAATATCTTCCCCCCTCAACATCCCCTTGTCCCCTTGACGTCCCCATGTCCCCAATGTCCTCTGTTGCCACAGCTGGAGAGACACCGTTGGAGACGCAGCCAGGTGAGGAGCCTGCGGGGATGGGATGGGGATGAGGATGAGGAGGATGAGGATGAGGATGAGGATAAGGATGGGCGTGGGACAGGGATGGGGATGAGGATGGAGATGAAGATGGGGATGGGATGAAGGTGCAGGTGGGGATGAGAATGGGATGGGATGAGGATGGGGATGAGGGTGGGATGGGACGAGGGTGAGGATGAGGATGGAGATGGGGATGAGGATGAGGATGAGGATGGGCGTGGGACAGGGATGGGGATGAGGATGGAGATGAAGATGGGGATGGGATGAAGGTGCAGGTGGGGATGAGAATGGGATGGGATGAGGATGGGGATGAGGGTGGGATGGGACGAGGGTGAGGATGAGGATGGAAATGGGGATGAGGATGGAGAGGAGGATGGGGATGGGATGAGGATGAGGATGAGGATGGGACAGCCAGGGTGGGGGCCAGGTGTTGGTGGCCATGTCCCCCCCCGTCTTGACATACCACCATCCCCAGCAGTGCTCCCGGCACCGGGGCTGGCACGGGGCTGGTGGCTGGTGGTGCTGGCCCTCGCCGTGCTGGCCAGCCTGGCCCTGGCCCTGGGCATCTTGGCGGCACGGCGCCGGCGGAAGGAGACGCGGTTTGGGTGAGCAGGACCCCCTGGCGCAGGACAGCCCCCCGACCCCACCAACTGTGCTGCAGCCACTGTGTGTCCCCCCCTAGGGAAGCCTTCGCGCCCCGCGGGGAGCCAGCAGTGCAATACCACGTGCGCAGCTCCTACAGCCGCCGCACCACTGAGGCCACGCGTGAGTGTCCCCGTGTCCTCATGTCCCCATGCACCGTGTCCCCCCATCCCTATGCACCACATCCCCCTGTCCCCCTGCCCCATGTCCCCACATCCCCCTGCCCCATGTCCCCCTGTCCCATGTCCCCCTGTCCCCCTGTCCCCTTGCACTGTCCCCATGTCCCCCTGCACTGTGTCCCCCTATCCCCTCGCAGTGTCCCCATGTCCCCCCGCACTGTGTCCCCATGTCCCCCTGTCCCCTCACAGTGTCCCCATGTCCCCACGCTCCCTGTCCCCCCATCCCTATGCACCACATCCCCCTGCACTGTGCCCTCCTGTCCCCATGTCGTCCTCCCCGTCCCTCCGCAACCCTCCCCGGTGCCATCCCCATGCCCGTCCCCGTGCCGGGGGGGGTGCCTGCCGTGATGCCACCCGCGGTCCCCCGGGGTGCCAGCGGTGACACCAGCGGTGACGCCAGCGGTGCCATCGCCCCGTCCCCACAGTCAACAGCCTGGGCATCAGCGAGGAGCTGAAGGAGAAGCTGCGGGACGTCATGGTCGACCGACACCGCGTGGCCTTGGGCAAGACCCTGGGCGAGGGTGGGTGTCACCGGGGTCGCCCTCCTGTGGGCCACCCCCATAGTGGGGTCATCCCCCCCACACCCCATGGCACCCCCAGATTCGCCCCCACCTTGTTTCCCACAGGGGAGTTTGGGTCTGTCATGGAGGGGCAGCTCAACCAGGACAACTGCGTCCTCAAAGTCGCCGTCAAGACGATGAAGAGTAAGCGCAGCCCCCGCCCCTGCACCCCCTTCTCCTGGGTCTCCCGGGACCCCCCAAGACCCCACAGGTCCCCCTCTGACCCCCTACTCCCCCCCCCAAGTTGCCATCTGCACCCGGGGGGAGCTGGAAGACTTCCTCAGCGAGGCCGTCTGCATGAAGGAGTTTGACCACCCCAATGTCATGAAGCTGATCGGTGAGGGACCCCCCCCTCACAGGGACCCCCATGGGGATGGGGGGGCTGCCGAGACACACCCCCCCACCCCAATGGGGTTCAGGACTGGGGCTTCATTCCAGGTTCTGCACCCCCCATAGGGATCTGTACCCCCCTGTTAGGATCTGCACATCCCAAAGAGTCTGCACCCCAATAGGGGTCTGTACCCCATGTGAGGGTCTGCACCCCACATTGGAGTCTCCTGCCTGTATTAGGGTCTGCACCCCATTCAGGGTCTGCACCCCAGATTAGGGTCTGTACCCCAACAGGGGTCTGCACCCCACGTTGGGGTCTCCCCCCATATTAGTCTCTGCACCCCAGATTAGGGTCTGTGCCCCACACTGGATTTGTCCCCTGTATTAGGGTCTGCACCCCATAGGAGGGTGTGCACCCCATTCGGGGTCTGTTGTGCTTTTGGGGGTGGGGGGTGTCACGAGGGTCCCAGATGAGCGAGTGGGCCTGACCCCCCCGGGGCAGGGGTGTGCCTGCAGAGTTGGGGTGCCGAGGGTCTCCCCGCGCCCGTCGTCATCCTGCCCTTCATGAAGCACGGGGACCTGCACAGCTTCCTGCTCTACTCCCGCCTTGGGGACAGTCCCGTGGTCAGCCGGGGAGGGGTCTGGGGGGCTTTTGGGGGGCTCAGGGGCAGGGGCGATCCCAGGGGGGTCTGGGGGATTTGGTGGGCTTAGTGGGGCTTGGAGGGCTCAGGGAGGGTGGGGATCCAGGGGGAGTATGGGGAACATGGGGTTCAAGGGGCCTTGGGGAGTCTTGGGGGGGTGTCTGGTTGGGGAGGGGTCTGGGGGGCTCGGGGGGGGCTTGGAGGGGTCTGGGGGGATCAAGGGGACAGGGTAAGAGGAGGCTCAGGGAGTCTGGGGGGGTCTAGGGGGCTCAGGGTGGGCTTGGAGGGGTCTGGGGGGGATTGGGGGGGATTTGGGGTTCAAGGGGGCTCAAGGGAGTCTGGGTGGGTCAGGGCATTCAGGGCGGGCCTGGGGGGCTCGGGGGGGTCTGAGGGGCTCAGGGGGGGTCTGAGGGGCTTGGGGAGGGTGAGGGGGGTCTTGGAGGGGGTGTTTGGTGGGGCTGGGGGTGCCTCTGGGGGCCTAAGGAGAAGGGGGGGTCTGGGGGATATGGGGTCCCTGGGGAGGGGGGGCCCATGGTTGAATGGGGTACCCCCCCAGGCGCTGCCACCGCGGAGGCTGGTGGGGTTCATGGCCGACATCGCGGCGGGGATGGCGTACCTGAGCCGCAGGAACTTCGTCCACCGTGACCTGGCCGCCAGGAACTGCATGTGCGGACATGGGGGGGGCACGGGGATATGGGGGGACATGGGACAGGGAGGGCACAGGGGGCATGGGGGGATGAGGGGGGCGCGGGGGCGTTTGGGGACGTGGGTCTGGGGAGAAGGGGATGGTGGGGAGAAGGACGGGGACACAGGGACGTGGGGATGGGGACGGGGATGGGACGGGAAGGGGGATGAGGATGGGGACATGGCGTCATGGGGGGGGGACGTGGGGCTGGGGTGGGGACACTGGGGGACATGGGGAGACATGGGGCTGGGGACATGGGAACTGGGACCAGGACAAGCAGGGAACGGGGATGGGGATGTGGGGACATGGGGATGGGGATGAGGAAGGGGCCATGGGGCTGGGATGGAGATGGGGTGACAGGGTGATGGGGTGACACCCCCCCTCAACCCCCCCAAGGCTGGATGAGCGCCTGCGGGTGTGTGTGGCGGATTTTGGGCTCTCCAAGCAGATGGGGGGGGGCCAATACTACCGGCAGGGCCGGGTGGCCCCCGTCCCCGTCAAGTGGGTGGCCCTGGAGAGTCTGGCCGACCGCGTCTACACCACCAAGAGCGACGTGGTGAGACCCTCGGGACCCCCGTGTCCGCCCAGCACCCACCCCCCCGGGACAATGCGGGGGGGGGGGGGGTCTTGGGGGGATCCTGGGTGGGTCGTGGGGGGTTGATCGGGGGATCCTGGGGGAGATGGGGGGGTCCTGGGGGGGGGATAAAGGCGGGTTGGGGGAATCCCATGGGGGTTTGAGGGGTCCTGGGGGTTTGAGGGGGTGTGAGTGGATCTTCGGGGGGGAGGATCAGGGGGGCCCTGGGGGGATGGGAGGGTCTGGGGGGGTTGAGGGGGGGCGGGGGGGCAGGGAGGGGGTGACAGTGGGATCCCAGAGGGGTTTGAGGGGTCCTGGGGGGATCCTGGGGGGGATCAGGGGTGTGAGTAGATCTTTGCGGAGGGATCAGGGAGTGCAGGTGGATCCTGGGGGGGGGGACAGGGGGTGGGATCCCAGGGGGGTCTGAGGGATCCGGGGGGGGTGTGGGGGGATCAGGGGTGTGAGTGGATCTGGGGGGGGAATGAGGGGGTACAGGGGGATCCTGGGGGTGTAGGGGGTGCAGGTGGATCCTGCCCCCCCCCCCCCCCCGCAGTGGTCCTTTGGGGTGACAATGTGGGAGATCGCCACACGGGGCCAGACCCCCTACCCCGGGGTGGAGAACAGTGAGGTCTACGACTACCTGCGGCAGGGCCACCGCCTGCGGCCCCCCCCCCCTCTGCCCCCCCCACCTGTGAGTGTACACACACACCCCCTGGGGACCCCCCAATACCTGCCAGAGCCCCCCAGTCTGCTGCCACCCCCCATATCCCCAGTGTCACCCAGGGCCACCATCTGCGGGCTCCCTCCCTTGTCGTGAGTGCCCCCCAGGACCCCCCGCATCCCCCATGCCCCCCCCCCCCCCAAACCCACCAAGCCCCTGGGAACCCCCCAGATCCCCCCAGGAGCTCCCACAGACCCCTGGGACCTCAATCGCCCCCAGCCCCCCCCCCCCCCAATCCCCTTGGGACACCCCCCAAGCCCCCCCCCCAGCCCCTGGGACCCCTCTGAGTCCCCCAAGACCCCCACCCAAAGCTCCCTAAGTTCTTCAAGCCCCATGAGATCCTGACACCCCCCCGCCCCCCGGGCTGTTTTGGGGGGTGCTCCCCCCCAGGTACGAGCTGATGCGCCGGTGCTGGGCTGTGGACCCCCGGGAGCGACCGAGCTTCGAGGAGCTGGGGGGGGCCCTGGAAGCCGCCCTGCGGGGGTTGCCCCCCCCCCACACCCCCCGACCCCCTCTATGTCAACATGGAGGAGGGGGGTGCCACTGGGGGGGCCCCCCCCCAACCTAAGCAAGGATGGGGGGGATCCCCCAGACCCCCCCGCAACCCCCCTACCCGAGGGGGCTCCTGGGCGTTATGTGGTCTGCCCGGCCCCCCCCCCCGAAAGCGGGAGGCCCCCCGGGGACCCCCCAGCCCCTTGCGCTGCCTCTGAGGAGGGGGCTTGAGCGGTGCCCCCACACGCACACCTCAGCCCTCCCCCCCCCCGCCAGCTGCCTCACTGCCAGGGCCCCCCCCCCCCGTGCCTCTCCGCTCGCTGGACGGACTTGGGGTGCCCCCCCCCTCCGAGGGACGGGACCCCCCCCAAGGTACTAGGGCATCCTGGGGACCCCTCCCAAGGGCAAGGACCCCCCCCAGGTACTAGGGCATCCCGGGGGGACCCCCCAAGGGCAAGGACCCCCCCCAGGTACTAGGGCATCCCGGGGACCCCCCCCACGGGCAAGGACCCCCACACACACGTACTAGGGTATCCCAGGGACCCCCCCAAAGGGCAGGGAACCCCCTGGCCACCTCCCCAGGTACGAGGCCATCCTGGGCCCCCCCCTTCCCCAGGGGTGGGCCCCCCCGAGGTACTAGGGCATCGGGGGAAACCCCCAAGGGCAAGGATCCCCCCCCAGGTACTAGGGCATCCTGGGGACCCCCCAGACCCCTCCCCCCAGTCTCCTGGAGCATCCTGGAGTCCCCCCCAAAGCCTGGGACACCCCCCCCACCGCCCCAGAGGGAAAGACACACACACACACACCCCCCCTCCAGCACCGAATCCCTCCCCCAGGGACCCCTCAAAAGGCCAGAAACCCCCCCAGGACCCCCCCCCCCCCCGCCCTGCACTTTACGCGGCCTCGGGACCCCCGGGAAGGGGGTGACCCGTTGGTCGCCCCCCGGGGGGAGCCGGGGGGGGGGGGGGGCCATGCCCGCCCCCCTACACACGCCGGGCCCCCCCATAAAGCCCCTTGTCCTGCACCCGTCTCGGCTGCTTTGGGGGGCTGAGGGGGAGGGGCGTGTGGGGACACGGGGGGGGCGTGGGTGGGCACAGGGGGCGGGATTTGGGGTTCGGGGCCAAAGCGCCCGGAATTCGGCCAATGGGAATGCGGCGCTTCCCGCCCGCCAGCCAATAGGAGGTCGGCTCTCGTTGCTAGGCAGCGCGGGGCGGTAGCACGCGTAGACGCCGCCGGGGTTCCCCCAATGGTGTCGCGCCCGCCCCAGCCCGCCCGCGGCTCCGCCAATGGGGGGCGGCAGCACGGCTCCCGGCCCGCCAATGAGAGCCGGGCTGGAGTCGCCCCGCCCTCCGTACGAAAGCAGCCAGTGGGAAGTGAGCGCCTTCCCTGTGGGCTCGCCCCTACCCTGACAGGCAGGGAAGCCAGCCAATGGAAGCGGAGGCAGGGCGCGGGGTCGCTCTCGCCGCTATTGGCCAGAAGGCCGCGTGAGCCCGCCCTCTCCCGGTGTCAATCAAGACGGCTCCCGGGGGCTGGCCCCAGCGACCCAGGAGGAGGAGACAAACGTCCTTCCAGCCAATGAAGAGCCGCGTTACAGCGCAACTCCCACTGCCGTCCAATGAGCGCCCGCTTTGCAAAGCGGGACTGAGCGGGAGCTGGGCGAGAGAGGCGGGGCCGGCGCGGAGGGGCGGGGGCGGCGTGCTGCCCAATGGACAGGCGCGTTACAAGCGGCGGGACGGCGACGGACCAATGGCGGCGCGTTTTGCAGAGCGGCGCGGGCCGGGGAGGGGAGGAGGGCGATGGCGGCCATTTTGAGCCGGGCCCGTCGGTGGCGCCTCGATGGCCGGGCCGCGGCGGCGTTGAGCGACGGGGCCATGGACGTGCGGCGGCTGCGGGTCAACGAGCTGAAGGAGGAGCTGGGCCGCCGCGGCCTGGACACCCGTGGTCTCAAGGCCGAGCTGGCCGAACGGTTGCAGGCGGCTCTGGAGGCGGAGGATGCCCGGCGGGGGCCTGATACGGCCGGCGGGGACCCGGCCCCCGACGGACACTGTAAGGGCCGTGGGGTGCCCGGGGCCCCGCGCTGAGAGACGGGTCGGGTCGGGTCCCCTCCCTGCTCCCTCTCCGGTAGCCCCCGGCGGGGCTGGGCTCGCCCCCTCCTCCAGGGCCCCGGCCCCCCTTCCCTGAGGGGCCCGACTCCACGGTCCCCCCTTCCCTGAGGGGCCCTGTGCCCCCCCCAGTCCCCCCGGTCCCCCCGTCCCTGAGGGGGTCTGTGCCCCTTTCCCTGACGCCTGTCCCTCCGTTCCCTCAGGGGCCCGGTTACCACGTTCCCTTCCCAATTCTTTCAGGTGGGGTCCTTCTACTTCTCTCTCCCTGAGGGGGTCTGTCCCCCGAGTTCCCCCCCCTTCTCCCCTCCTGTCGCAGGGGCCTGCCCCCCCTGCCATCCGGGTTTTGCCTCCCCCCACGCTCTGGGCACCCCTGACAGCGGCTTCACTTCCCTGAGAGCTGCTGGGGCCAAGCAGGGCCCCCCCATCAGTGTGGGGCTGGGCCACATCCCAGCATCGTTGTCCCCCCCCACCCCGGCCAGTTCTGATCTAGGGGTGACCCTACGTGGGTTTCATCTGCCCCCAAGCGTGCTGTTGCCCCTAAAGCGGTTCAGGGAGCTCAGGGGGAGGCTTTGCTGCCACAGCTGTGGGTTAGGGGGGTCAGGAGCAGGTGGGGGGCCGGCGTGCCCAACGCGGGGAGCAGCTCTCCACCGTCGCCGCCATTCCTGTGCCGGCAGCCGTTTCCCCTCGCGCTGCTTTTGCCAAGTGCTTCAAGTTTAAAAACCAAACCCTTCTGCCGCAGGTGCCCATCGGGGCGCGGACTCGCTGGTCGCCGTGCCGGGGATCCCCTCGGCGAATTCAGGGTGACCCCACGAGCGGGATGCCGGATCCCTCGTCCCGCACTGGTTCTGATCGTCCCCACGGGGCCGCTGATGCCCGCCAAGTCCCCTTCCAACCTTGTCTGTCCTCTTCTCCAAATAAACCGGTAACACCTGACTTATTTCCTGCTTTTTTCCCCCTGGCTTTGAAGATGGCATCGACACCAACAGCCACACGAGCGAGCCCCAGGGCTACCAGCCATACGAGCATAGCGGCCTCAAGCCAGACGCAGAGCCCGGCTATGAGAGGAGAGGATTGGACCAAGAACACCCTGTCCTGCACCAAGGTAAGGGTCGGGGGGGCCCGCCGGCAGCACTATGGCTGTGCCGGCCTGGCTCCCACTGTTTCCACACCGCTCGCTGTTCCTCCCGCAGAGATGAAGCTGCCGGAAACAAAGCCAGAAGATCCCCCTGCTCCCACCTACAACGTTCCCCCTCCCAACTACAGCGCACCTGCTCCCCCCTATAACATCCCCCCGCCCCCCACCTACAACGCACCCCCAGCTGGTTACGGTGCGCCGCCGACCGGCTACACCGCTCCTGCCTACAGCGCGCCACCGGCCGGCTACAGTGCCCCGGCCCCAGGTTACAGCGCTCCCCCCGCCGCCTACAGCACCCCTCCTGCCTACAGCACCCCCCCACCCACCTACAGCACCCCCCCTGCCTACAGTGCTCCCCCTGCTGCCTACAGCACCCCTGTCCCCCCCACCTACAACGCTCCCCCGGGTGGCTACAGCGCGCCGGACCCCTCGCAGCCCCGGCTGCCGCCGCCGCAGCCCCGCAAACGGCTGTATGAGGAGCAGCGGGGCCGGGGTTATTACGAGCACCGCGAGGACAAGAGGTGAGTGCTCCCCGAAATCCGGTGTCCCGCAATTCAGTGCGTTCGCCCCTCTGCCGCGCTGAGCCATCCCTGTTTCCGCTCCAGGGGCCGCTCACCACAGCCGCCCGCCGAGGATGATGAGGAGGATTTCGACGACACGCTGGTGGCCATCGATACTTGTGAGTGTCCCGAAAAGCGGCGGGGGGGTGGCAAGAGAAACCCCCCCCTCCCTGGCTGGGGAGCCTGACACGTGGCTTCCACCCCTTACCTCCAGACAACTGCGACCTGCACTTCAAAGTCGCCCGGGACCGGTACAGCGGCTACCCCCTCACCATCGAGGGCTTCGCCTACCTCTGGTCGGGCGCCCGTGCCACCTATGGCGCACGGCAGGGCCGTGTCTGCTACGAGATGAAGGTGAGTGACGCTGGGTCCCGCCGAGGTGTCCCGGCGCTGGCGATGACGTCCCCAACCCCATCTCTCTTCCCAGGTTAATGAGGAGATCTCTGTTAAGCACCTGCCTTCTACCGAGCCAGACCCCCACGTGGTGCGGGTGGGCTGGTCGCTGGATTCCTGTAGCACCCAGCTGGGTAAGGGTGCGGGCAGCTGCCACCGCTGGGGTTTTGGGGTCTGCGGTGGTGGGGGGCTCTCCCCCCAGCCTGAGCATGGCCTGGCCATTCCACCCCCCTACCCAGGTGAGGAGCCTTTCTCCTACGGCTACGGTGGCACTGGCAAGAAGTCGACTAACTGCAAATTTGAAAACTACGGGGAAACCTTCGCTGAAAATGACGTCATTGCCTGCTTGGTGGTGAGTCCCCTCGCCGTCCCGTGTCCCACTGGCGTGCCCAGCCCTGCTGGCCCCCACCTCGGGGGTCTCACTGCTGTCCCCACCGCAGGACTTTGAGTGCGGGGAAGAGGTAGAGATGTCCTTCATGAAGAACGGCAAATGGTTGGGGGTGGCTTATCGGGTGCGGAAGGAGCTGCTGGGCGGCCGGGCCCTATTCCCCCACGTCTTGGTGAAGAACTGCGCCATTGAGTTCAACTTTGGGCAGAGAGAAGACACCTATTTCTCTGTCCCACCCGGTTTCACCTTCATCCAACACCTGCCTGTGGCCGAGCGTGTCCGCGGCACCCTTGGTCCCAAGAGCAAAGCCGAGTGCGAGGTGCGGAGCTGCCAGGATGAGGCTGGAGGTGGGGAAGGAGATGACGGCGCGGGGCCTAGCCATGACGCCAATGCTGCCTCTTTCCACCCAGATCCTGATGATGGTGGGCTTGCCTGCTGCGGGGAAGACGACGTGGGCTGTCAAGCACGCGGCCGCCAACCCTTCCAAGAAGTACAACATCCTGGGAACCAATGCCATCATGGATAAAATGAGGGTAAGGCGTCACCCATGTCCCCTCTGCCGTGCCTGCCAGGCCCCCAACCGGCATCATCATCCCCTCTTCCCCAGGTGATGGGTCTCCGGCGCCAGCGCAACTACGCAGGACGCTGGGATGTCCTCATCCAGCAAGCAACGCAGTGCCTAAACCGCCTCATCCAGATTGCCGCCCGCAAGAAACGCAATTATATCCTCGATCAGGTAGGGTGGCAGGGACATCCCCATCCCGGCATGGGACATCCCCCCAGGGTGGGACATTCCTCAGTGTCCCTGTCCCCACGTTCCTTGGGGTCCTCTCATCCCCACGTTCCTCGCTGTCCCTGGCACGGGACATCCCTCACTGTCCCACACCCCTCAGTGTTGCATCCCCCTCACCAGGAGACTGAGGCCAACCCATGTGTGACACCCAGTGTCCCTGAAAAGTGTCTCAACCTTTCACCGTACGCTCTCCCTTCCCTGTCCCTGCTCTGTTCCCCACTGAAAACATCTGTTTAGAAGACAAAAGCTGCTTTTTTCCCCAAAATGGTCCTGTGCCGCGTGGTACAAGGGAATTGTCTAAAACGGGTGTTTCTTTCCCTGCTCCCTCTGGTTTAGGGTGAAGTACCTCTGGGTGTTTCTGGGGAGGGAGGGGGAAAAAAAAAAAGTCAAAACCTCCTGAACCAGCAATAACAACCTTTTTCTGCCTGTTCCCACCGGCAGACCAATGTCTATGGCTCGGCCCAGCGCCGAAAAATGCGTCCCTTTGAGGGTTTCCAGCGTAAGGCCATCGTCATCTGTCCCACCGACCAGGACCTGAGGGACCGTACCGTCAAACGGACCGATGAGGAGGGGAAGGACGTGCCGGATCACGCCGTGCTGGAGATGAAAGGTGGGACCCTCGGCGTGGGAGGGTTTTTTTGGGGGAGGGGGGGGGGCCTTTTTTTTTTTAGTGTTTTCACCTGTTTTAGCCAATTTCACGCTGCCGGAGGCGGGCGAATTCCTGGACGCGGTGCTGTACGTGGAGCTACAGCGGGAGGAGGCGGAGGCATTGGTCCGGCAGTACAACGAGGAGGGGAGGAATGCTGGACCACCCCCTGAGAAACGTTTTGACGGAAGCGGCGGACGCCCCCCCACTTTCCGTGGTCGTGGCGGTGGTTTCCAACGTTTTGATGGTCGCGGGGGGAACACCGCAACCACCACTCGGGGTGGTTTCCAGAACCGTGGCGGCAGTGGAGCCGGCTTCCGTGGCGGCGGCGGAGGCAACGGCGGCACTGGCACAGGTAGGAACCCCTCCCCCAAATCCCCCCCACGCTCTTTACCCCATTTTTTGTGCCACCCACTTCCCGCTTTCCCCCCCGCACTGTTCCTGTAGGATTCAACCGCGGCGGTTACACCTCCAACCGCTGGGGCAGCAACAACCGGGACTCCACCGCGAACAACCGGGGCGGTTACAACCGTAACACCCAACCTGCCGGCGGCTACAGCCCAGCTCGCGGCTCGACCGGCTACAAGGCGAGCGGCAGTACCCCCCCGGCCAGCGCAGCCCCCCCCAGCTACAGCCAAGGGCAGCAGGTACCCCCATCCTGCATCCCCCTAAACAGGGGATGCCCCCCCCACCCAGCAACCTCACCCTGGTTCTAACCGTGCCCCCACCACCACCCCTCCCAGGGCGGCTACGGCCAGGGTGGCTACAACGCCCCCAGTTATGGCTACGGCAGCTACGGCGGCTATGGGCAGAGCTACCCCCAGCCGCCCCCGCCCACCGGGCAGAGCTACGGGCAGAGCTACGGGCAGTACCAGCAGGTGCGGGGGGGCTGGTTTGGGGGCAGGGGGGCACTTGGGGAGGGGAAAAAAAAAACCAACAACAGCATTTTGGGGAGGGGAAAAACAATCCCAGCGTTTTGGGGGGGGGAACCCCCAGTGTTTTGGGGAGGGGGGAAAAAAAAACCCCAGTGTTTTGGGGAGGGGGGGAAAAAAACCCCCCAGCGTTTTGGGGAGGGGGGGGGAAACCCCAGTGTTTTGGGGAGGGGAAAAAAAACCCCAGTATTTTGGGGAGGGGAAAAAAAACCCCAGTGTTTTGGGGAGGGGAAAAAAAAACCCACTACCCCAGTGTTTTGGGGAGGAGGAGGGAAATGGTGATTTGTGGGGGGGGGATGTTGGGGTGAAACTTTGGGGTTTGGGGAGAGTGGGGGTGGGACTTTGGGGTAAAGCATGCATTTTGTGAGAGGAGGGGGGGATTTTGGGGCAAAACGCGTTTTGTGGGAGGAGGGGGGGATTTTGGGGTAAAATACGTGTTTTGTGGGAGGAAGGGGGATTTTGGGAGGAGAAATTGCTGATTTGGGGAAGACGGGGGTGAGGTTTTTGGAGTGAAACACCCTGCTTCAGAGGATGGGGATGGGGTTTTGGGGAGGAAAACACTAATTTGGGGAGGGAGAGGATATGGTTGTTTGGGGTTGAAACTATTTTTTGGGAGGGTGGGGATGGGCTTTTGGGGAGGAAAAGGTCAGTTTTGTCGGGAAAGGGAATGGGATTTTGGGGTGATATCCCCTTTTTGGGAGGACAGGGATGGGGTTTGGGGGTAGAAACTCCATTTTTGGGAGGATATGGATTGGATTGTGTGAGTAAAATGCCAATTTGGGGAGGAAGAGGATGGGGTTTTGGGGTGAGACTTCTATTTTTTAGGAGGTTGGCGTTTTGGGGTGAAACTTATTTTTTGGAGGGATGGGGATGCATTTTTGTGGAGGAAAAGGCTAATTTGGGGAGGGAAGGAGATGGAATTTTGGGAGGAAAACCCCTTCTTGGGAGGATAGAGATGGGTTTTGGGGAGGAAGGGGATGGAATTTGGGGGTAAAATACTCCTTCCTGGGACCTAGGGCATGGAATTTTGGGGTAAAAACTCCCACCTTCTTGGGAGGACAAAGAAGGGATTTGGGGGTGATAACCCCTTTTTGGGAGGGCAGGGATTTGGGGACAGAACCCCCCTTTTTGGGAGGACAAGGAAAAGATTTTGGGGTGAAAAAAAAACCTGTTGGGGAGGGCACCAGTGGTTTGGGGGGGGGGGCAGAAATGCTCATTTTCTGAAGGCTGAGATTAAGGATGGGGAATCCCCCCTTTTTTTAAGGCAACAGCGATGGGATTTGGGGGCAGAACCCCCCTTTTCTCAGCAACAGGGTTTTGGAGGGGGGAACATGGGGGTGCTCACTTCCCCCTTTTCTCCCCGCTCCCAGTATGCCCAGCAGTGGAGCCAGTACTACCAGCACCAGAGTCCCTGGCCCCCCTACTATGGCACCTACGACTACAGTGGCTACGGCAGCTCCCAGGGGGGGGCCAGCGCCCAGTGACCCCCCACCCCCCCTCTTCCCCCCCCCCCGTGTGTGTGTGTGTCCCCACCTTCCCCTCCCCAAAACGTTATGGGATTTTGTGTTTTTTTGGTTTTGTTTTGTTCCCCCCCCTACCTTGCTGTTAAAAAAAAAAAAAAAAAAAAAAAAGGAAAAAAAATTATTTTTAACTTCAAAACGAGACTTGGGTGGTTGGAGCCTCCCCTGCTTTGGGTCACCCCCTCAACCTCTTTTTTGGGCCACGTTTCCCTTTTTGGGCTGTTTTCCCCCCATTTGGGCCCATTTTCTTTATTTTTGACTCCCTTGGTTTCACCTGTTTTCCCCCATTTTTCCTGCCTCCATACCCTCCTCATTGGGTCCTTCTGGGCCCCCCTCCCCTGTTGCCCCCCCCCCCCTCCCTTCCAGGGGGCTGTTTTACAGGAATTTTGGGGGGTTTCCCCCGTTTTGGAGTTGGGGGGGGGGGGGGGAGTGGCCTTTGATTTTTACTAACCCCCACCCCCCCCCCCCCCCCCCCGTGGAGGAAGGGAAAGAAAACAGTTTTAAAAAAACAATAAAAAAAAAATAATAAAAAATGCCCCCGGCCAGCGCTTGGCCCGTGCCCGTCTCGCCTGTTTCATCCCCTGCCGTTTTGGGGTGAATTGGGGCTTTTTTAGCTTTCGACCCCTGACGTGTGACCCCGCCGCAGGCCAGGGAGGAACCGAAGCGTCCCGGAACTTTCGGTGCGGGGTTTGGGGGGGGGGGGGGGGGGGGGGAGAAAAGGAAGTTGGGTGCGTCGTCTTTCCCGCCCCCGGAAGTGACGCGCGGGCGGGACGGAGGCGGCGGCGGGTGAGGCGCGGGCGCGCGGGGCGGTGTCGCATTTAAACGGGGCCGGGTTGCGTCCGGGGGGAGGGGGGAGGTTTGATGGAGTTTGGGGGGCCCGGGGGACACCCCCCACCCCCCGATTTCCACCTCCCCTCCCAAGACCTGCGGGAGTCCCCCGGCTCTGTGGGTCCCGGTTCTCGGGGCTCCCTGCGGCGTTTTCCCCGCCTTACCTGAAGGATCTGGGGATCCATGAGGGGTGTACCGCCCCCCCCCCAACTTCCCTGAGGGATTTGGGGTCCCCCTGGGGGTCGTTCCTCCGCTTTCCTGAGGGATCTGGGATCTTCTGGGGGGGAGGGGGTGTCTCCCTTCAGTCCGTGAGGCCTTTGGGGTCCGCTGAGGTGTGTGTCCCCCCCGCTTCCCTGAGGCTTTTGGGGTCCCCTGAGGGGTCCCCCCCATTCTGTGAGGTCTTTGGGGTCCCCTGAGGTGTCGTTTCCCCCCTTTCCCTGCGGGATTTGGGGTGCCTCCCCCCGAGCCTCCTCTCAGGCTTTAGGACCCCCTTAGTCCCTTGGGGACCCTCCCTCTTCCTTGGGGTCCCCCCACAGCCCTTTGGTGCCCCCCCCCCCCAGTCTCCAGGGAGGGTGCTAATGGTGCCCCCTCATCCCCAGGCAGTGCCCACCAGCAGCCGAAGGGTACCCCAAAACCGAAACCCAGCCCCCCCACCATGGCGGTGGAGCCAGAGCCTGTGGCAGGGTGGGACCCCAAAACCGAGGGGGACCCCAGTGTCACCAAGCAGGAGCTGGACCCCACAGCGACCGAGGGGGACCCCTTGTCCCCGGAGCAGGACCCCCCAGCAGAACGGGACCCCAAAATGTTGAAGCGGGACCCTGTGTCCCCGAAGAGAGACTTTGCTGCGACGTCAGACCCCAAAGTGAGAAAGCGGGACCCCAAAATATCAAAGCGGGACACCAAAATGTTGAAAAAGGACCCCACATCCCCCCCACGGGACCCCGTGTCACCTCAATGGGACTCCAGCGTGACACAGCAGGACCCCCCATTCCCGATGGGGGACCCCACGGCAGATGAGGACCCCCTTTTCCTCGAAAGCTTCCCTGGGGGGCTGGGGGCTGAGCGCTGGCGCCCCGAAATCGGCCCCCTGGGACGTCCCCGCCGCCCCTCCGCCCGAACCCACCTCCGCAACCGCCGCTACGCCGCTCTGCGACAGCTCATCCAAGGTCTGGGGGGGTCCCTGACGTCCCCGGGGGGGTTCCCTGATGTCCCCCGGTGGAGGGGGGTGGGCGGGGGGGGGTGGTGGTGGTCCATAAGATCCTTATGGGATCCCCGACGCCCCAGCTGGGGGGTTCCTGTCAGGTCCCAAAACCCCCCAGGAATTCCCTCAGGTCCCCACGTGCTCCTCGAGGGCTCGTGAGGGGGGTCCCCAGGTTCCCTTTGGGCCCCCCCCTGGTTTTCTGCAGGCTTTGGGGTTCCCCTAACTCCTCTCTCAGCTTTGGGCCCCCCCCCCCCCCTGCATCTTCCCTTGGATTTTGGGGTCCTCCATTTCTTTTTGGGTTTTGAGCCTCCCCACCCCCCACCTATTCCTCTTTGGATTTGGGGTCCCCCATTTCCGCTAGTGTTTCAGGATCTCCGCCCCCTCCATTTTCCCCTTGGGCTTTGGGGTTCCCCCCCCTCCCCAGTCCACTTTGGGGTTAGGGACCCCCATTTTTCCCCAGTGTTTCAGGGTCCCTTTATTTTTTTGCTGTGGGGTCCCCCGTTTCTTTTTGGGTTTAGTGCACCCCCCCTCCCATTCCTCTTCAGGTTTTGGGACTCCCTTTTCCCCATGGATTTTTGGGATCCCCCATTTCCTTTTGGGTTTTGAGTCCCCCAGTCCCGTCCCCCCCCCCGGGTTTGGGGTCCCCCCCCATTTTCCCTGGGGTTTCAATGTCTCCCCATTTCCTCTCGGGCTTTGGGGGTCCTCACTGGGGTTTCAGGATCCTGTTATTACCCCTGGGGCTTAGGGTTGACTCCCCCCTTTCCCCCATGGGTTTTTGGGGACCCCATTCCCCTTTGGGTTTGGGGTCCCCCATTTCTCCTGGTGTTTCAGGGCCCCCCCCCCCCATGTCCTTTTATGTTTGGGGTCCCCGCCCACTTTGCCTCGCGTTTCGAGGCTGTCCGCTATTTTCCCTTGGTCTTTGGTGCCATTCTCCTTTGTGTGTGTGGGGTCCCCCATTTCCCCTTTGTCTTTGGGGGGGGTCCCCCATTTCTCCTGGGCTTTCAGGGTTCCCCCCCCCATTTTGATCCCCAATTCTCTCCCTTCCCCCCCTCACAGGTGGGGAGTACTTCAGCGAGGAGGAGATGCGAGCACGGGAACCTCTGCTCTACCAGCACTATATCGGGCAATATCGGGGTGCTGAACCCCTCCCGGGGGACCCCCCGGTCACCCCCCACCCCTTGGGGACCCCCCCAGGCCCCCAGTCTCTGACGGGGCTGCTGCTGCGCTCAGTGGAGGAGGCAGCCGTGCAGCAACGCCTGCGCCGGCAGCGCCTGCGGGACGGCGACAGCGGAGGTCAGCCGGGGCAAGGGGGGGACCCCAGGGATTGGGGGGGGGAATATCTTAGCATGGCGTGGCAGGATGGGGGTGTTAACACCTCTCTGTCCCCCCCCTTCCAGATGAGGAGGGGGACTCCTCACCGGACCCCTGGGTGCCTGACGCGGCTGAACGGGCGATGCTGCGGGAGGAATTCACCAGCCGCATGTACCAGCGCTTCCTGGACGGGGAGGACGGGGACTTTGACTACAGGTGACACCCCCGTGGGGTTTTGGCGGGGAGCGGGGGGGGGGGGGCAGATACTTGGGTCCCGCTGCTGAGTTCCCCTCTTGTCATTTCCCACCCCCCTCAAAGCCAGGTGGATGAGAACCCCGACCTGGACAACCTGGATATCGTCTCGCAGGATGCCGAGGAGCGATACTTTGATGAGGAGGAACCCAGCGATGCCCCCCAGCTTGAGTAGGGCCCCCCCCCCTCTCCCAAACCAGCCCCCCCTCCCGCCCTGAGGCTGGTGGTGTGGGGCAGCAGTGGGGGGGAGGGGGACATAGAGAACGAGGTGGGGGCACAGACAGGGTGTTTTCAGCAGGGAAGCCCCAGGGGGTGTGTGTGGGGTGACCTCACCCTGCATTTGTCATCGCCCGGAGGGGGGGGGCCTTGAGTCACCCCACGGCGGGGGGGGGGTGGGGTGTCACCCCACACACACCCCCTACGCACACACTTCCCTGGCGTCTGGGCTGGGCTCCTGTGGTTTCGCAGCTCCTCCTGACCCCCCCACGCATGTGACTGGCTCACAGGCCTGGGGAGGCAGCAAGGGAGGGGGGGGTCCTCAGGCGTCTGGACCCCCACCACACACACACGGCTTCAACCGCAGCCCCACACCCTGGCGATGAGTCGCTGTGGGTTCCCGTGGGTGGCTGCCGGCCCCGGACACCTGGGTCCACAAGGCACCGCATCCCCCCTCGTGTGCCCCCCATCCCTGGGGGGGGGCTGGTGGGCCGTTTCCTGCCCCCCCTCCTCCGGAAGGATATTTTTATCCTGTCCCGGGGCCCTTCCGCCCCCGCGGGGGCCAGAACGACGCCAAAAAAGCAGAAGCTGAGCCAAAACGTCCCCGTCCCTGTCCCCCCCCCCCCCCCAAAAAAAAGGAAGAATCGGCTAAAAATTAAATAAGTTGTTTTTTTGTTTTTTTTTGCCGAGGCGCCGGGGGAGAAAGGGGGGATGGGGAGGTGTCGGGGTGTCGGGACGGCGCCGGGGTTGGGGTGGGAGGGTCAGCTGCATTTGCAAGCTCGGACCACCATGTTGGAGAGCTGTTCCACCCGGGCCTTGCGCCCCACATAGTAGACGATGGGGAGGGGGTCGAGGGTCTGGGGGACACAGCACGGCGCCGCCGAAGCCCCCGGGTTGTGCTGGTTGTACAGCGCCAGCACCTGTAAAGGGGGGGAGGGGGGTCGTTCCCTGCCATGTCAGGGATCTTCCGGGAGGGCACACCACCACCCTCGTCCCCAGATCCAGAGGAACACCGTGGGGACCCCAGTGTGTGCCCCTCGGGTCCCTCCTGTCCCATGCCCCCTCCCCCCGCAACCTGCATCATCCCAACCCTGGAGATGGGGGTCCAGGACCCCCCCACCCAGACCCACATCCCCACCTCCCCAAGATCCCCCACTCTCCCAGGGGCCCCCACACACACCCAGGGGACCCAGGTGTGTGTCCCCCTGTTATCCCCAAGGGGACCCAAATGTCTGGGATTCCCACCCTGCTTCCCCAGGGGACACAAGGCACCCCCCCACTCTCCAGAGGGACCCCCCTGACCCCCCTTTCTCCCCAGGGCCCAGGTGTCCCCCCCCCCTTTTTCCCCAATGGCACCCAAACATCTGGAACCCACATCCTCCCCCTCTTCCCAGACACCCCCAGACCCATCCACCTCTTCCCCAAGGGTCCCAGCCCCCCTGCCACCCCCAAGGGACACCCCAGGGGGGTGTCGTGTATGTGTGCATGCCCCCCCCAACCCTGGCCCACCTTGGTGTACTGGGTGTCAGCGCTCCAGATGTAGGGACAGGGCCCCATGCAGAAGTTGGCCATGTAGCCCTTGGGCTCGTGGATCCACTTCCACTGCAGATCCTTACGGAAATCGATGTACAGTGGCCGCACGCAGCAGTTCTTCTCCTCCGTCCTGGGCGGGGTGGAAGGAAATGGGTGTCTGTGGGGGTCCCCAACCCTTACCGGGGGGGGGGAATCTGGGGGACCCTAAGGGTCACCAGCCCGCCCTGGGAGGTGTGTGCAGGGAAAACTTGGGTGTCTCCAGCCCTCCTCAGGGGAGCCCTGGGGGTCTCTCGGGATGCCTGGGGGGATCCGGTTGTCTCTGGGGGTCCTCAGCCCTCCCCAGGGGGGACCTGGGTGTCTCAGGGGTCCCCAGCCCTCTTTAGGGATGACCTAGGTGTCTTTGGGGGATCCCCAGGTGTCTTTAGGGTTTCCTGGGTGTCTCTGGTGGACCCCAGCCCTCTCTTGGGGGGGGGGGGCCTGGGTGTCTCTGAGGGCCCCTGGCCCTCTCTGGGGTTGGATCTGGACATCTCTGGGGGTTTCCAGTCCTCACTGGGCAGACCCAAACATCTGAGGGACACCCAGCCCTCCTCAAGAGGAACCTGAGCATCTCTGGGGGGAGCTAAACATTTGGGGGGACACCCAGGCTTTCCGGGGCAGGGATGGGGGGGTCGGGGCGCTGACCCAAAGCAGTATTCAGCATCGAGGGCACGGCGGCGGCGGGAGCTGTGGAGGTCGTTGGCGCGATCGGGGGGCAGCGACATGGCCAGGACATAGGGTACCCGCCGGCGCTTCTTGGCGATGCCCTGCATGTCCCCTCGCTGCTGCTCAAAGCCTGTGGGGAGAAGGGCTGGCACCGGGGAAGGGGACACAGGAGACCCCACACACACTCCCCCCCCCAAAACCGCAGTACCTTCGATGGTGATGCGCATGTTGTTGGTGGCACCGGGACCCTGCTCGCAGGGACAGTGGACGCTCAGCTTGAACATGCCCAGGGACTCTGCGGGATTGCGGGGGGTGGTGAGAAGGGCCATGGGGGGTCCCTGAGCATGGGGTTGGGGAGGGGGAGACACGGGGACGAGACCCCCCCCCCCCCCGACTTACCGCTGCTGCTGAGCCACTGTTTGACGACGTCGGTGACGTCGAACCAGAGCCATTCCTCCTCCTTCGTCACCTGCACCGAGCGCCCGTGCAGGTACCGCCACGAGGCGTTGCCGTAGCCCTGCGTCCCCAACGCCATGGATGGGGGGGTGTCCCCAAAACACCCCCCACATCCCCAGGATGCATCCACAGGGCAAAGAGGATCCCCCCAAGCCACCCTATCATGTCCCCAAACAGTGGCCAGGGGGGTCCCCAAAGCCACCACGTCCCCAAAGCGCATCCGCAGGGTCCCCAGAGCTGCCACGCCCCCTCTGCCTCTTCCTGCTGCAGACCCCCCACCACCCCCAACACCCGCCGGGTCCCCAAACCCAGTGTCCCCCACGGCCGTGGCATCCCGCGTCCCTCGTCGCCGCGTCCCCACGTCTCCCACCGCAGCGTCCCCTGTCCCCATGTGTCCCTGTCCTCACCTGGTAGAGCTCGAGGCGCTGCTCGGCCCCCTGGTTCTCGGCGCTTGACCCCTGCCGCAGCATCCGCAGCTCGGCCCGGTGCAGCAGCGCTTCGTGCCCGATCTCGGCCCGTACCCGCGATGTGTTGAAGATGAAGAAGGTGCTGTGGCTCGTCGGGCGCCAGTGCTCCAGCGGGCCTGTGGGGACAGCATTGTCACATGGTGCCACCCCACTGAGGCCTGCTTCCCTGCGCTGTTCACTCTGGAGCGGAGTGATGGCCACAGTGGTTTGCTTTCCTCCCAGCTGCCCCATATGTGGAGCCTGGACCTTGATCACAGGGCTGTGGCGGGGGGGGGGGGGGGGGGGCGGGCAGCTTGCACACCCCAAGGCCACAGCTCAGCACCGCTCCCCCCTCCCCTGGGGACCCAGGTGTGCCCACACAGGCCCCCCCCCAGAAGGGAACCATGGGCCCAGCCAGGCCTCCTCGAGCTCAACAAAGCTCCTTCAGAGCCGGGAATTACTCAGCAAACCACAACGTCCGGCACATCCCTGAGCGCCACCACGGCCGGGAGGAGCTGCTGGGGGGGACCCAGGCGTCCAGCTCGGCGGGGGGGACCCAGGCGTCTGGGCTAGGGGGGCACCCAGGATTCTGGGCTGAGGAGGGGGGGGAGGACGTAGGCATTTGGCCTGGAGGAAATGAACCCAAAGGAACCCAGTTGTCCAGCTGGTGGGGGGGGGGAACCCAGGCAGCCAGCTACTGGGCATCTTGACACCCAGGTGTCCGGGCTGGAAGGGACCCAGGGGTCCTGGCCAGGGGGGACCCAAACGTCGGGGCCAGAGGGGACGTGGGGGTCCAGGCAAGGGGGAACACAGACATCTGGACCGGCAGTGACCCAGGTGTCCGAACCAGGGGGGACCCAGATGTCCAGCTGCTGGACACCCAGGTATCGGGGCTGGAGGGGACTCAGGCATCCAGGCCAGGCAGTGGAGGGGGGGGCACACAGGACCCAGCCACCCTGGGCATCGCTACCGCCACCCCCCTCAGCAGCACCCAAGCTCCCGCGCATCGTTCCCGCCACCCTCCCACGGGTGACCCAAGCCAGGGTCCACAGGACACCCCCCCCACACACACACACACACACACTCACCTTCTCCGGGCGGTTCCATGGGAAAACGATGCAATTCCTTGGCATAATATTCATCGGGGTCGTCGGGCGGGCGCGACTTGGCCCTTTGGCGCAGCAGCTCCTGGGTGCTGTTGTAAAGGGCCCGTACCTCCTCCGGTAGCGGCCAGGGAGGGGGTTCGGCGGGAGGTGCCGGTAACCGGAGTTTACTCAGAATTTGTCCCCGAACCGCTTCGATGCGTTTCCTCCGCGCCGCCTCCAGGTCCAACGAACGGCACGTGGAGAGCGCCCGGGCCGCCCCCAGCAGCGCCAGCAGCACGGCCAGCTCCATCCCACCGGCAACCACCCCCCCCCCACCCCCCCACCCCCCCCGGTCCCTCAACCGGGATACCCCCCCTCCTGCGCACACACCCCCCCCCCACACACACACACACCCAGCACCCACCCCTCTCCTGGACACCCCCGCACCGCCCGAACCCCGCAGCTTCGCTCCCACCGCGCACACACACCGGCCGCCCCACGCACCCCCCCCCCCCAGCCCCCGGTCTCCTCTCCTTTTCTCCCGGTGCTGCTCGATCCCGGTTCCCCGGTTCCCCGTCCCGGCGGGTTTTGAGGCCGGCGGTGGTGGCGGAGCTGGGCTGCCCCACCCAGGAAACGCCGCGGGGAGTGGGGGGGGTGGTGGGTGGTTTGGGGGGGGGGGGGGGGACACGACACCCGGGGCCGCCCCCCCCCCCCCCCCCCCCCCCCCGCTGCCGCCGCCTTCCGCTCGGCGGGGCCCGACCGGGGGTGGCGGGAGGGGAAACTGAGTCACGGCCCGGGAGGGGGTGCGGACACACCCCCCCAGCCCCAGCGGGGACGGACACACACACACACTCCAAAACAGTCCGCACGCCGCCCCCCCCAACCCCGGGAGGGACCAAGACCCCCCAGGAGGGACCGAGACCCCCCCAGGAGGGACCCAGGCGTCCGGGACACTCCCCCCCCCCCCCGCCCCCAGACGTCTGGGACACTTCCTCTTTCCCCCCCCCCCCTCCGTCGCGGACGCGGGTGTCTAAGACACCCCCTCCCCAAAAGAGGGTGGGGGAGGGTTCCCTGCCACCCTCTGGACCCCCGCCCCCCCCCCCACCTCGCTGCCAGAGGGGGTCGCAGACATCCACGCCCCTCCCCTCCCACAAAATGACAGGGAAACCAGACATGGTGTAAAAAAAGAGCTTTATGGGGGGCGGAGGGGGCCACAGGGGGGACCCCACGGCAAAACCCACCCTCCCCGCCCTCCAACGTGGGACCTAGACCTGGGGGGGGTCCCAGGAGTCTGGGACATCTTCAGAGGGACCCCAGTGTCCTGTCTCGGGGGGGGTGTGTGCTCAATTGTCCCTCCCCAGGGGGATGCTGGCATCCCGGCCCTGGGGACGCCCCTGTCCTATCCTGGGGGGACCCCTATGTTTCCCATCCTGGTGGAGGACCCTGTCCCCAGGGGACCCTGGTATCTCATCCCCCGTGGACCCCATCTCCCCCTCCCTCAGAGACCCCCGTGTCCCATCCCCAGGGGACCCTAACGCCCTGTCCTGGGGTGGGGGGAACCCCAAATGTCCCATCCCAGGGGGACACACATGCACATGACCGTGGCGTCCCGTCCCCCAACCCTGTTAGCACTCGACGCCGTAACGGCCAAAATGCCGGAGGAGGATGCCCAGCTGCAGGTGGACGGTGCCGGCGGCCTCGGTACGCAGGCGGAAGCGATCAGGGGCACCGGTGGCGACGGCTTCGGGGTTTCGGAGTTGGGAGTGTCCCCCCCCCCAACCAAACGCTGGCACAACCGTTCCCGCCAGGTCCCCCGAGGGTGGCAGGTGACGCAGGCCAACGCGTGGCACCCGGGGATGGCCGGTACGTGACAAAAACCGTAACCCAGCACCTCGCTGCGCCCCAGTCCGTCCTGGTGCCAGACCTGCAGGTGCAGCTTGGGCCAACCTGGGGGGGGGGGACGGACACGGGGGTGTCAGGGACACGAGGGGGATGACACACACACACACCACACACACACACACACACACATAGATGGTACCTTGCAGCCCCTTGGTGGCAAAATGGACGTCGAGGGGGTGACACCAATAGGCCACGTCGTCCGCCTGGGGGTCGTCCACCTGAGTCTGCCCGGACCCCAACCCCGAAAGCAGCTTCCAGGCGCCACCTGCGATGCCAGGGCGGGGGGGGAAGGACAGACATGACAATGACATATACAGAAGTCAAGGCCAACCCGGTGCCACACCCCCCCCCCCCCCCCCCCAAACCCCCGGGGACCCCACTCACCAGCGTGCAGCCCCCACGTGCAGAAGAGGCGGCGCTGGGGGAAGCCGCTGGCCCCCACGATCTGCCCGATGACGTGAACCTCCGCCATGATCCTGTCTGCAGGGACGGGACGGTCGACAAAATTGGGGAGGGGGAGGGATGACACAAAATGGGGAGTGGGGGGGACACGACAACACGGTGGGGGGGACCCACAGCCCTGGGCACCCCCCTCCAGTGCCCCAGGCCACCCCCTCAGTGCACCCCCATGGTACCCCCCATATCCCCCCATTGCACCCCCCTTCTCCCCCTGCCACGCCCCCCCATTTCTCCACCCCCCAGTACACCCCCATATCTCCCCCACTGCACCTCCCTGTCTCCCCATTGCACCCCCTCACTGCACCCCGTTATTGCACCCTCGTCCCCCCCCCCCCCAGGTCCCCCCCATTTCCCCACCCCCTCACCCCCCCACTGGACCCCCAACGGCACCTTCATTGCACCCCGTTATTGCACTCCCATATCCCCTCCTTCCCCTATCCCACTCCCCGTTGCACCCCCATATCCCCCCACTGCACCCCCATTTACACTCCCCCCCCACACACACCCCCAGTACTCGGCGCTGCGCACCACGGGCCGCGCATGCGCGCTGCGCTCAGAACCGCTTTTCTCCCTCCCCCACGCACTTCCGGGGCCGGTTGCCACGGCAACG
>NC_064919.1:1047606-1177606 GCF_929443795.1 Astur gentilis
AAAAAGATGAAATGGAAAAGGGAAAAAGATGAAATGGAAAAGGGAAAAAGATGAAATGGAAAAGGGAAAAAGATGAAATGGAAAAGGGAAAAAGATGAAATGGAAAAGGGAAAAAGATGAAATGGAAAAGGGAAAAAGATGAAATGGAAAAGGGAAAAAGATGAAATGGAAAAGGGAAAAAGATGAAATGGAAAAGGGAAAAAGATGAAATGGAAAAGGGAAAAAGATGAAATGGAAAAGGGAAAAAGATGAAATGGAAAAGGGAAAAAGATGAAATGGAAAAGGGAAAAAAGAGAGCCCTCCCATTGAGTCACGAGGTTCAGAGCAGACCCCCTTGCTTTCTGGACTGCTGCTCAGAGGAGCTCAGGGGTGGCTAGATCCACTTCTAGTTTCAGACTTGGTCAACGGTTTATGTTTCAAAGGATGAGGTGTAGGGACCGTGGAAAAGAGAGAAGGGAAAGAGAGAAAGGAAGAAAGAGAGGAGTTTCACCAGTCCTGGGTCCAGCGTTGGTCCAGCCAGCGTAGAGATCCAGTTCCAGAGGGCGCGCACTGACTCGTTCTCCCTTTTATAGTGTGTTAGTTGATGATCTCAACATGCGCAGTTCCCACAGCCGGGGTTCACTGGAATCGGTTAGGGGTTCACTGGAACGGGTTAGTGAGCTTTGCGGGGGGGTGTTCATTGTGGAGTTGCCTCTCTTTTCCTGCTGGCATGACCACTTAAGATAGAAGCACAGTCCCAACTTCCATGGGGCCTTCTTTTCTCCAGGAAGGCATAAATTGTGTTCCTTCTCCTGATCACTTAAGATAAGGAATTGGGGCTTTGGAGAAGTGCGTTCCCACCCTCTGTGGGGCCCTCTCCTCTGTCCACATCGTCCTGTTCACACAACTCCAGCATTTTTACAGAGGTTGTTTTGTCCACCAGAGCTCTTTTAGCGGATGTTTGAGACATTGAATTTGTCAGACCGTCACACAAACAGTAGAGTTAACCATTCCATTGCCTGAGACAGTACCTCTGGGGTAGAGAGCTTCTTTTGGTCACACAGCAAACCCTTGAAGGCAGGATTGCTGTTCCTGTAAAATTTTGCTGAAGGAGTCTTGCAGTGGTGAGCAGGCAACTATCTGCCCCCAGGGAACAGCCTGAAACTGAAAACTATCCTGCCTGCTCTGCCATGGGTAGCTGTGTTTGTGGTAGTGGGTTGTGGGTTGCCTGTACCAAGAGTGACATTCTGCCCTGTTACACTTCCACTTGCAAAGGTCTGGGCTCTAGTGAAGCCAGTTACTATTATGCACATGGAAAACAGCATCTGCATAAAACCAAATTCTGTTTCAGCATTACCTGAGGCGCAGATGAATGTCACAGTTATCATGCAGGACCAATGGCATATTGCATGCTTGGGGCATGTGCATGTCACTTGGTTATCTGCTGTTGTGTTTCCTGTAAATGAGGCCTCAACACATGCCGGAGCAGCGTGACATCTGGGTTTAAATCAGAAGGTGGATTTGAGTTGGGGTAAATGAATACAAGCTAAGCAGCTGAGGAAGTGAGCACACTTTATTGCCCTGGCTTTGCTGTCAACGGGGTAACACTCAGCTGCTGCAGTTCTAAAGCTTGTTCATCAGACTCAGCTTTTCCATCAGGTTTTTCCAGAAAATGAGCTAAGATTCAAAGTTTGACTCTGAAACTCTTATCCATACAACAGCCCTGTTTGATGCAGACCACCTGAGCAGTCAGTGGTAAACAGTCTGTACCCTGTCTAAAAGAATATGCTATATACAGTTTACCTATCCTGATGCTGCAAAAATGCTATTTAGGCTTGTCAGCACTTGTGGCTTTCTCTCACCCCCTCACTACACAGTGCATAATAAATGAGGGGAAAGCTGTCTCTCTAGTTGTTAGAAATTTGATGGCATTAGTTTCTGAGAAGAAAAAAAAACCCTAACTGGACTATCACAGCCTGACTGACATGTGATGTTTATTTCTCAGGGCTGTTACTGGAGCCTCCTGCCTTTTCCAGCTGTCAGTTCAGAACTACCAAGAGCTGTTGTCTTATTAGTTTACTTGCCTATGTAAAAACTTGTGTTCTTCCCCACCTCCACTGCAAACAGCTAAGAACTGGCCAAACTTAATTACCTGAGGTACTACAAGGTCTCTGGAATAGAAATATGCCTCAAAAACCACAAAGCAGTATTTTGCAATATTGCTGTCCTTTGGTCAAAGTAATTACCCAAAATCTAGCTCTATTAGCCTTTCAGCAGTATTCCCATTAACGTTGTTGGAGACTTTCCCATTCCCTTTAGCTGGAAATGATTGTTGTAGTCCACCAAGAAAATCAACTGAGACACCAGCAGTCATTTTTAAAATTCTGCTTTAGAGGTTGGTCAAACCTGACTAAGAGTCCCAGCTGCCTGTTTTCAGAGAAGGCAGCAACTGAAGCCTGGCAATGTCCTGGTTTAGTAGCAACACAGTGTTGAGACAAGGCAACAAAAGGCTGAGGATCCCACTTCTGACCTATCCCATGGAAAAGGGTGCTAACCAGCCAGGGAAGATAAGCCAAGGTCAGTTCTCTCTCAGACTTTCTCCTTCATGCTACCCATAGTAACCCTGCCCTGCAAACAAGACAACACATAGAAACACTGCTACCTAGCGCTTGGTTTGAAGATCTACTCTTTCCTGATCCTTGCCCAGTATCATTTGTGTTCTTAAATTGCAGCTGCGTTAAGTATGGGGTTGAGGCAGTCTGCTTATAGTCAAATTTGTTAAGCCTGGAAACAATCTTGAAACTTGCCTCAACAGAGCTGTTTTCATGTTAGTTGAAGCATCACAACTCCTTCTGTGCCCTCTTGTTCCCAGACTGGCAACACATCCTGTTTAGCAAACTACCTGTTCCATCTCACAGTAACTTGTGTGCCAAAACACACTTCACTGATTATGAGTATCTGTCCTCTTACACATAAAACACCTGTAATTTGTTAAGCATACAATTCTTTGGATTTTGTTGTAAAACTGTCAGTGGTTATAAAGCAAAGCAAAGATTATACTTGAGCATAGTTCTGTCATGACAGACCTGCAGTGCACTCCATCTAACCATGCCACATAAGCAGAGACAGCAACAGACCAGGACTCCACTTTTCCCTTTTTGCTACAGTAATGCCAATCACCAGTTAGTGGCAGGCTTATGTTAAACTCTTACCCTCAATACTTCAGATTTCCCAAAATTAGAGAAATATATAATATCTTCCACAGAAAAAGAGGATGCGAATTTTTTTTATTCCATCAAGGAGTGATTACAAAAAACAGTACACTGGTGAAAATTAGATTCTGCCAGTAACAGACAGTCAGTAAACATTTTATTTAAATGCAGATAATCACAACATTCAGATACAAGAACACTCACTTGTGCCTGGCCATTTTTGACTGTGAAGCTAGGGTCTATATTATAAACACACTGATTGGGACCAATATTTGAGGACAGTTTAGCTAGTGAAAAACTCAAATGTAAAGTAATAGCTACTCCAAAACTTAGGAAAAGAACAATTCAGACAGTTTCTGAAAGCTTTCCTGCCCCCCATCATCCAAAATATTTTGCTTTTATATATGGTTTCATAAAATAAAAACTCCCCCAAAAGAATCAAATGCTTTTTGTTAAGACCCTCACCTGGTTTAAGGTTATGCTTGCTCTTCTGTCCCTTTCTCTAAGGCCTGAAGTCTTGTATCTCTCAACTCCCAAGTCTGTAAGACACACAATACTTCGTATTTCTGCAAGTCTTTTTCAATACTCACCTACAGAATTCCTTAAACATATCTCCAAATGCTGTATCTTTCCTACCTAACTGCTTCTAAGATCTTTGGTTGTCATCTCTGCCACATTTACAGATCTCCACCGAAGTGGGTAATACCCAGAAACCTCCTCTTGTTGGTGTTGCTGTACAATTCTGCCACACAGCACTATTAAGAGTACACATCAAGTAGGCAGAAGTCCAAGTTTCAGGTAAAAATATCTTGTGATCCATTATTCCACAGCACAAATGAAACAGAAGTAATTTGCAAAAGACAAGATACCTCAGCAGAAGAGAGCTGTGTTTGTGAACTACTTTCACAGCTGCAGGAAGCTGAACTATTTCATGAGCATTACAGAAAGGACCATCTTCTTTCTGGCCCCATAGCTGTAAGCAACAGAAAAAGCAGCAGTGCCAAAAAAAACACCAAAACAAACAAAAAAAACAACAAAAAAACAAAAGGCAGAACAAATTCACATGTTTGCAAGTAAGTGTTTTTTTAACAAGGAAGGACACTTTAAAGCTTTAGTAAATTTGCTCTTTCATTCCTTCCACTTTTCCCTTTTCACATGAAGGCACATATGTACATATACACAGAGATCCCACTTTGAACTGGAGTCAGCTTCAACTAACTTAAACATTCAGTAACCATTCTTACACTGCTGAATGAAATGTTCATCTTAACGCCAAGCATCAAAATGGCTGGCGGAATAGTCTGCGTAGGCTTAGTTTAAGCTTGAATTTCTGAACTTCAGTAATCCTCATCTGGATGTGTCCTTTTAGCTTTAAACAATAAGGAGTACTTAGGACCCTAAAACATTTGAAAATGCAGTTCTTAAATACAGATTTTGAAGTTTATCAGGCAAGGGAATCAATTTTCATCAGCCCCTCCTTGATTTTCATGTTCTACAATGTGGACAGTGGAGCACATTCCATCACGGAGCGTTAAGAAATTTTGGGAGTGATACAGAATAAGCCTCTGGACTAATATAAGCGTTGGGGGTTTTTTTGTTTGTTGGGTTGTTTTTTTTTTTTAAACCTTGTGTTTGTCTAGTAGCTCCATTATGGGTAAACTCACTTCCCAGCAAAAATACTTCAAAAAGGTCATCTTAATTGCACAAAGGTTTAGATGCATCACCATTCACCCCATAAATATTGAAGGCCAAGACTAATTACCTTTCACATTACGCAGGCACTGTTCCCTGGGATTAAGTGACATCATACATGCCAATACTCAAATGAACAGACGAGCCGAAGGAAGATAGTGGTTTTCATAACAGCTTTAGCAAGAATTCGTAGGTTGCATTGATTATGCCCCAGGACAGGACAGAACGATGGTAATTCAGATGGGCTCCTCTGAAAAGGTGGATCAGTTTTCTATCACGTTCCAGCCAGATCTTCACGAGAACTTTTGAGAAGGATTGAAATTCACCACCAATTTGAGCTTGCATGCGAGTTTTTACAACATTCACTGGGAAAAACAAGAATCCTAGCATGGCACCCAAGAGCCCTCCACAGATGAAGTCATTGACCAAATGAGCGCTGTAAGAAGTTGCTTCAGGCAGACACTGTTTGATAGGTCCCCGTAGGCCAAAGAAGAGTGCATTGCTGGGTCCATTTCGGAGCAGAATAGGCACCAATCCCCGGTAATATTCTCTCATCCCATAGACTTTGAGTACCTTGAAAGCCTGGTAAGTGTTTGTAAATTTATCGTGGTGTTTGTAGTCCTGAAGCAAAGTCTGAACTCGCTCAAAAGGTGTAAGAATAGCTTCTGTGGTCCCTGCAAGCACTGCTGCCATGCTACGAGTGAGGAGTTCAGGAGCACTTGTGTGGCTAAGGAGCAGGGAGGAGAAATCTTCATACAAGCCAAACATTAGTGCCAACGTTGTCGTTTTCTGCATTAATGGGGGAAGAATGCCGCGATAGAGATTTCGAATTCCATCCTTCTGCAGCTGATGTACTGCATCTTTTGTTTTCAAACCATACAACTGCTGTCGAAAGAGGACCTTCTGGATGGGAAAAGTGACTGCTATATTTGTGAAGGCCGCACAGTAGCCACAAAGATAATGTTTACCAGAGGTAGCCGTTGTATCATTGCTCAGATATTCCTTTGAATTTGTTGGGGCAGAACCTTCTGAATCCATCATACTGTTTTTTCTTACTGCAGTATATCTCAGTTCTCCTTCCCTACATCAAAAAAAGAAAGAATGAACATGAGCAGAAATGCAAGTGACCCTGCAGCTTTTTTCACACTAGCAGATCATTCAAACAGCACCTGGTATCTTACACCTGAGAAATGCTCATATAATTCAAAGGAGAAAAGCAACAAATGCCAGATGTGATGGATGTTGCACTCTTTTCTACTCAAGTCTGAGACCTGAAAAAGTGGCAGTTTTTCCTTTCTGTACAGTTTTAAATTAAAAGAGAAATAAATTGGGAAGGAAACTGAGATATGAACTCCTCAAGTGCTACATTACAGCTGACAAGAGGAAGCTTACACATTAGATTTCCCCATTTACTGTGCCACGGAATTCAAACAGTGACAGGTCTGCTCTCACACTAGTAAAATACACATCACCAGGATAATGGTGGTGGGGACAGAAAAGAGTCTAAGGAAAAAAGAAATAAAAAATTAAATAAAATACATGCAGTAGCATTAGAAATTCTGATCATTCCACTCCGTCCTTCCCTGTGGCAGAACACAGCAGATAATTTAAATAATAATTTGTCATGGTTTAACCCGTCCAGCAACTAAGCACCACACCACCACTCTCTCGCTCTCCCCCTTGCGCTGGTGGGGTGGCAGGGAGAATTGGAAGGGTAAAAGTGAGAAAGAAACTTGTGGGTTGAGATAAAAAACAGTTTAATAATTAAAAAGAAACGTAAAAAAAATATTGTAAGGGGAAAAACACTACAGAGAGAGGGAAATAAAACCCAAGAAAAACAAGCAATGCAAATGAAAACAATTTCTCATCACCAACCGACTGATGCCCAGGCAGTCCCTGAACAGCCGCCCCTCTGCCAACCTCCACCTGCCACCGCCCCCAGTTTTATTGCCAAGCATGACGTCATATAGTCTGGAAAACCCTTGGGTCAGTTTGGGTCAGCTGTCCCAGCTGTGTCCCCTCCCAACTCTTTATGCACCCCCAGCCTGTTCACTGGCCGAGCACAGTGAGGAGCAGAACAGCCCGTGGCACTGTGCAAGCACTGCGTAGGAGTAGCTAAGACATCCCTATGTTACCAACACTGTTTTCATCACAAATCCAAAACACAGACCCATACAAGCACCTATGAAGAAAATTAACTCTATCCCAGCCAAAACTAGTATGCAATTGTAATCACAGGCTTAAATTAATCTACAAGAACGCTTCTAACAGTTAATTAACCTGCAGCCTCATCTGCAGAGAAAGAAAGCATCTTGAACCCACACTTGATTTTCATGTTCTACGAAGAAGTTCAGACCTTGAGCTAGGCTAGATCTGAGGTCCTTAAGGACACATAAACAGAGACAGTTCCACCAAATAAAGCAGGGAAGTACTGAAGTAGTCATTACCAGGGAACACCTGATCATCATTTAAAATGGGGTTGCTTATTCAAAAATTGTAAAAAGCTGGTTTTGCAGGTAGTCTGAATCGTAACTTCCATTACAGCACAGCTTGAGTTAAGTCAGTACCAACCAAGCGAGGCTGGTGGTGGTTTGTGAACTTCAGATACTCCCTGCCAGCAACATGCATGAGGTTTCCATGATTTCAAAATGGTATTTGGGGCTAATGCCCCTGCTTGGCATGAGGAGCATGTTTCTCAAGGTGCAGCCACTACAGGCTGTTATGTGAAGGACACGTGGCAGAGGCTGTACAGAAACAAGCTGGATTGCTCAAAGCAACCTGACAGATTATTTTGACCAAGTATACAATTTATTTTTAAAACAAAACACGTATATACCTGTATTGGCTTTCCCCCTATTTAATCCTTTAAGGTCTGGCAAGTGAAAATGTCATCTAAATAATTTACAAAGATTAAGTGTTTCTGTCAATATGAGAATTAAGAGCAGAAACAGAGATTCATATTAGATGGCTTATACACCACTTCATATATGCAGCAGTTTGGTGTATTAATTCAGATTATTTTAGTTCTACTTGCATATACTAAAAAAGCCACATCTGTAGATATGCCACTCTTAGACAGGGCACAGTGGGTCATGCTAATTCAACTAACACAGTGTGGAAGAGTCTTATCAGAGACAACACTGTTAAGGAAATGATTCATATATATGGTGTCATTCATGTGGGTGACAGCTGCCTGTGGCCAAACCATATTTTTCCCTCAAAAGAAACTCATCAAGAAATACAATAAATCAATTAAAAAAAAAAAAAAGAGACCTTTAGTTCAGTTTCAGAAGCTACATGCTCCTTTTGCCGTAACTGTTGTATCTGTCCAGTCAGGAAGCGTTGAAGGCTACAGCGACCCTCATGTAAGGAAGACATCATGCTTCTGAGTTAGGAACTTGCAAAAGCCAGGCACAGCAAGTCCTCCCAGAAGCGTTTACAACAGAACCCTTGCTTTCAGACACAATCTGTAAGGCCTGTGCCACCTACAAGTACTAAAGCACAGCAGCCACTTTGTTTGAATTTAACATAAAAGAAGCAGTTCTCAAAAAAGAATAGAAGTGTTAGATCAATGGCACTGCCTATACATACCAGCCCCTGAAGCTGCTGCAACATCCCATTTATACACAGAAGTTCCCTTCAACCCAGGAGCCGATTTCGGAGCGCTCTGGGCAAGGGAGCACATGTGATCCTTTTTGACATCGTGTTCCCCGATCCAAGTGCCTGCCTAATACCAAATCAGGTGCCTGCCACCGCCACCAACCCGTTTACCTGTCTAAATGACCACGACCTTCAAAATGCTGGCATGTGACCCAGCAGGTCTGAGAAATGCAAGGCAAAGAATAATGAAAGGACATTTGCTATCTGATATTGCATTATATTTCTGTATTTGTAACACTGGTAAGAGATAGTGGTGCTTCCCATCATCCTGATGGCTGTGGAATGAGCGTGCTAACTATGAAGTCCTCCTGGCTCAATCGCGGTTTAAGATTACTTGGGGAACCAAATGCTCATTCTATCAGTAAATCAGAGTAACACTACAAACGCACACTCTTTCACCATCAGCTACATGAAATATTCACCCTAAACATCAGCCAGACCCTGAAGACACGCAGCTGTGTCACGTAATACGGAAGGTTTACAGATTCGTTCATTCATCTCCCCAGCCGATCACCTACCGCTGTAACAAACACCAGATTCCCAACTTGGGGCTCACCAGCCCGTGGCTCCTCACCACCGCCAACCCACTGGAAGCACCGGAGCACTTCCCGAAGGACGCGCAGCACATTCGAGACTCGGGCAGCCGCCCGGGGAAAACCACCGGCCTAGAGACGCCGAGGAACACCTCAGTGTTCCCCGTGAACCTGGCAGGGCCGCCCGGCCACGGTGCCGGACTGCCGGAGACCCTCGGGAGCGATCGTAGCCCCTCCGGGGAACGGCACCAGGCGACCTGAAAGCAAACAGCCAAACACGAGTCAGCGAAGCGCCATCGGGGAGGCCGTGGCCGGGAACCGGCTGGGGAAAACACCCGCCCCCGCCGCGGCGCGGCGGCCGGCAGCCCGGTGCCCACCCGGGCCTGGACAAGGAGCGCTGCTGCGCTCCCCGGCCCCAGCGGACCGGGGCCGGGCTCGCACACCCAAGGTCAGGCCGGCGGGGCGATGGTTGCGGCCCGTTCCCGGTGGAACGGCGCTCGCTGGACCGCCGGGCCGGGCCCCGCCGACACCAACCGGAGCGGAGCCTGGGACGCGGGCGGCGTGTCCCACCTCAGGACGCACCTGCGACCGTGGCCATGGCGGCGACGGGATGAAATAGGAACCTCCGCCGGTGGCGCGGCGCGGCCCGGTGCGGTGCGGCCCGGCCCGGCCCGGCCCGGCCTCAGCGACCTGACCGCCGTACACACGCCGGCGCCTGACGCAACCACGCCGCCTGACGTAAGACGCTGACGCTTAAGTAGCGGACGAGGAAAGCGAAGAGAAGCGTTGGGTCTACCCCTTCACGTGACCCAAGGGGTGGGAGGGGGGTGGTGCCGGCCCCGCCCCTCCCCGCCCCAACCCGCCCCAACCATCAGGCAGCGGCGCGGGGCACAGGCGCGAGCGGCGAGGGGGCGGGGCAGCCGCCCTGAGCCACGCCCCCCACTCCCCGGTGTATCGTGCGGGTCCCGCCGGCGCGGCGGAGCAGAGCGGAGCGGAGCGGGGGTGAGCGGCGGACTCGTCCGGGCGGCTGGACCGGCGGAGAAAATCTTAACCACCAACCGCCCCGTGGGCTACGGCCTCCGCCGCGGGGCTGGAGCGCGTCCTCCTGCCCGGTGCTGTCCGATACCTCGGCGGCATCGGTTGGATCAGCGACCCGAGCGGCGGCGGAGTACCGGGAGAGGGCCGAGCCGCAGCCCGGTCCCCGTACCCACGCGAGTCGTGAGCGTCGCCAAGTCCGGCAAGGGCAGGGGACGGTGGGACCGTGCTCTGCCTGGCGGGAGCGGCTCTGCTGCCCCGAGCAGGGCTACCCCCCCCCAGCCTCCCGCCGCTGCGGGAACCGCGGAGCTCCCGGTGAACGAGGCAGGGAAAAGCCACCGATCGCGGCGGAGGGAGGCTCGGCAGAACTTGTAGTCCGGTTTCTTCTTCTTTCTCCAGCTTCTCCGCTGCCAGCACTGCCCCGGGTTTGTGCCGACCCCCCCCCCCCCCTCCCCTCGCCGCGGACCCGTTTGTAGGGAGGCGAGAAGCTGCTTTTAGGATCAGGTGCTGCGTCCCGGTGGGGTGGTCCTGAGCGGACGACCGCGGGTGTTTTTCCACGGAGGAGCGTCGTCTGGAGAGAACAACCTGCCTGACCCCAGGCTGCCTGCGGGCTCTGCGCTGGGGCGGCTCGGAGGGGCTCGGGGACTTGGGTGCTGGGTCCCCGACGGCCGTGAGGCTGGCGTGGAGCAGTCGTCGAGGCCTCCTCGGTGTCCTTTGAAAAAGGCGGCATCCTCGGTTCTTGGCTGGGCTCGACGTCAGTATCGCCTCTCGCCGGGGAGGTGCTGGAGGATAGAAAGCACCGACAGAGCCTGTGGTTTTATTGTTTCTTTGTTGTGAGCTTTGATCAGTTTTAGTCGTCCGGTAGTAAATAAGAGTGGCTCATTTTTATTTTAGTGTTTTGTACTGCTACCACAAAGTTTAATGGTGAGGCTTGTTGGAAATTAACCCGTGATGATAAGCCTGCAGAAGGGAGAGGAACAGCAAAGAGAAAGTGCTGAGCTGTTTGCCTGCTTGAAAGGGTGTGAGACTAAGTCGTGCCCCTTGCAAGTTCTGCTCAAAACTCTCGCTCTTCCAGTGTCGGTGTCTGGTTTCCGTGGCACTGCAAAGCCCAAGCCGGGATGTCATGCCAGGGGAGAGGCTCAGCAGAGCTGCTGAGCCCGCAGACCCCGCAGACTGTAGCCGTGAGGGACACGGCACCGCCGAGACCTTCCTTCCCAGCAGACTGCGTGGAGTGCTGCTGTGGGAGTGTGGCAGCAAATCTACATTTCTTCTCGTAAAGTTAAAGCGGGGGATTCCCCACTGAGTACCCAGGTATTGTGTAGGACCCTAGCACTAACTTGAAATTTAGTTTCAAGGCAAGTCAGTGCTTTCTTGAGCACCTTGTGATAGTTGCAGGATAGCTGGAAGTCAAGCACTCTGTGAGGAGGAGTAAAATTTGGTCAGTATCATTCAAAGCACTAAGCGCTTGCCCGCCTTGCCAGTGTGCATCCCTGAGAGAAGAAGGGAGCCTGGTTCCCGATTGCTTTTAACAGCATCCTATGAGAGATGAACTCTGGCATTAGAGAGTAACCACAGCCCTTGCCGGAGTGCGTTTCCTGGCAAGTGGGCATGAGCTGGCAGTGGTGGGGTGGGCAGGGACAAAGCCAGAACCGCCTGGTGTGGGGTCAGAGCTGCTCCTGCCAGCAACGGCTCTCCCAGCCGCTCAGCTGACCTGAAGCCAGCCCATGGACGTACATGCTTTTTTGTGTTGTCTGTAGGGCTCCGACCACACCGGGGCACTGATCTCTGGCTGCTGTGCGCCGGACGACATGGACAAAGCGGGCGGCTTCAGGAAGAGTGCTGATGGATGGTGCAGCTCCCCGTTTTGCATTACTGTTTTTTTCTGGTCACTGATAATAACACTGCTACTCTAAAATACCAAGTGGCAAATTTTGTGAGGTTGTCTCCCTATTCAGTTAAGCTGCTTGTCCAGTGCTTTGTGGAGAGTGGTCGGAGGTGGCCGAGCCCATGGGGCATCAGGAGGCTGGTCCGCCGCTGCATGAGCTGGGTGGGGGGCCAGCGTGGGAAGTGGGGGCTGAGGTCCTGTCATCAGGAGGGGCATCGTGCCACTGGCAGCTGCTGTTTTGCGGGGCAGGACATGGCAGCGAACGATGCTAGGCAGGTGGTGGCACGAGCTGGAGCAGAGGGACGTTGTCTTGCATGCTGTCGGCAGGAGCAGCCTCATGCCGGGGTGGGATTGGGTGTCTGGGGTCCGTTACGAGCCGTGACTGCTTTGCTGGTGGTGCATTGCCAACCATCACGAATGCTTTCTTCTTCTCGATCCCTCTTCTGCTCAGAGGGTCCCACTGGTGTCCCCAGGTGCTGGGCTGCAGGATGAACTTGGCCTCTGTAGAAAGTTTCACACCTTCCTTAATGAGTCCTGTGTCCCAGACGGGAACATCAGGTCGGTGTTGGGGACTCGCAGCCCTCTCTCGCTTGCAGCGCGACCCAAGCTGAACTCGTGGCAGCCCTGTGTCGTGCAGCGCACGCTTCCAGCCGTGCCTTTCACTCCCCGGGGGGGGGGGGCTTCTGATCTTGCACCCACCCCACCTTGGCGGCTCCTCGCTCTGTGCCGCTGGGCGAGGGCTGGCAGATGGCTCTCCCCTGTCAAAAAAAGGCCCGCGTGCCGCCGAGCGGTTCCCCCCGGCTCTGCCGAAAGTCGTGGCTCTCACGACTTTGGCCTCAGCTTCGCCCTTCTCGGCTGCCGGCCGTGACTTGTCCGGAGCGGCGTTGCAGCCGGCGGCCCGGGCAGCACGGTTTCCATCGCTGTGCTCAGCCTGCGCAGCCGCCTGCTCCTTCTGCCTCTCTTGAGTGCCGGGGAGTCCTGCTGGGGCTGGAGGGGGGGGGGCTTTCCCCCTCCACCCTCCCCAAAACCGCTGCCTTGCCTGGCAGTCCGGTCGTGGCTGCTGGGGCGGCCGGCTGCTGAGGTCCGACGGAGCGTGGCAGGGAGAAAGCCGGGCAGGGGACGTGGCAATGCCGTGGCCTGCTTGGGGCAGATTGGATGTGCTTGTTCCTGCGCAGTGTTTCAGCCCCAGGGCTAAGAAACAAGGTTTTTAACTGCCCCGAAAGAGCAGAGACTGTAGAAAGGCTTGTTTGGGGATTGCTGGCCCGTGAGCGGGGCTAGCAGGAGACGGAAGGAGGGAGGCCGGCGGGGTGATGGTGGAGGGAGGACGCCGTAGGGTCCGCTCGGTCAGATCCCGTGGTCTCTGCCTGAGGTGTGCCGGCCTGCTGCTCTGTTCGGCTCCGTCCCCGGAGAGAGATATGTCCGGCGGGGACTCGCGTGTCCCCGTCGACGCAGTGTCCCTGCCCTGTCTGAGCCTCACCGTCCCCTCCATGCCCCAGAATCCCTTCAGGGGTGCCGCTGACTCCCTGCGTCCTGTCCTTCGCAGGTACCGATGGAGGTCAGCGGCCTGCCGGTGGAGCTGTGGCGGCTCATCTTATCCTACCTGCACCTCCCGGACCTGGGCCGCTGCAGCTTGGTCTGCAGGACCTGGAACGAGCTCATCCTCAGCCTGGACAAAACGCGCTGGCGGCAGCTCTGCCTGGGCTGTCTGGAGCACAGACACCCCAACTGGCCTAACCAGCCCGGCGTGGAGCCGCGGTCCTGGAGAGAGGCTTTCAAACAGCACTACCTGTCCTCCAAAACCTGGACCAAAAACACGCAGGACCTGGAGACCTCCAACTGCCTCTCCCTTTTCCGGAGGAGGAAGGGCCGTCGCCGGCTCTGCGTCGGTGCTGGGGGTGAATTTAGCAGCCTGAGGGCTGCCCTGGCTGCCGCCAGCCCGTATGACCGCCTCGTGCTGCTGCCCGGTGTGCACGAGGAGCAGAACGAGGTGCTGCTGAAGGTGCCCGTGGAAATTGTGGGGCAAGGCAAGCTGGGGGACGTGGTACTGCTGGTGAGCATTGACCAGCACTGCCCCACCGCCCGCCTCTGCAACGTGGTCTTCATGCCGGCACGCTTCACCTCGGTGGTCTACAAGGTGAGGCTTGGCGGAGCTGGGGGGTGGGGGGTGGGGGGCGGTGGGGATGGCGAGGCCGGCGAGCTGTCGCAACCAAAGGGTTTCCCCCGGTCTGCAGGTATCCACAGAGTGTGGCCGGGGGGGTTCGTGGGACTCCCTAATGCATGAGAGGCTCGGGGGCTTTGTCCTCTGACTGTCTCTACATCATTACAGGTCGCCAGAAATGCCACACAAATCACCGCTAGCAAGAATGCCTTTGGTTAATAAAGCAAATATATATGTATCAGGCTATTAAAAAGTACTATCAGCAATCAATAACACAGTATCAATCAATAGTATGGCAGCAATCAGCAACAGAAACAATCAATCGTATAGCAACAACCCATAACAGCAGCAAACAAGTAGGTAAATACTGTGACAGGTTACTGCAAACTTACCACCAATACAACAGCAGATACGCTTATGGTAGATTACTTACATGGTTGTATAATACAGGTATCAAGAGAATTAGACAGATTTCAGAAGGTGCCAAGCGATCTGTCGCAGGTGAATTATTAAAAGAGGTCATCGTGGTGGGGTAAACTAGAAGGGTTTTATGAATGGTTAAATGATGATCAAATGATGATTAATGGATGATTGAATAATAATGAAATGGTAACGGTGATTTAGCAATAATTGAATGGTAGTGAGACACTGATTTGACAATGATTTAAATGATGATTTAAACGATAATTTAGATGGTGGTCAAACACGACTACTTACTACACTTCCAATAATTAAGATATAGCTGGATATATAAACGTCACTAGCATACAATATACTTTTAGGCCTAATGTAAAATGTCGCTTGCCTTGCTGTAGGTATCAGATACTGGGTAAGGGGTCTCTCAGCCTCAAGGAGTAACCTTGTGTCCCTGCTCAAGGCAGATAGATCACCACCATGCAGCCCGCTGCCTTACAGGAGAGCTAAATGGGCTCAAGGGCTTGTGCGGGTGTGCAGCTGTAATTTTGTCTAGTTTTGTTTAATCCCAGCTTGGGGTGGTACTGTTAGCTCCTGATAAGACCTGCCCTAGACTCCTTCGTCCCTGAGAAGAGCTGGCCTGGCACTGTTCTCACAGTTTGCACAGCAAGGCTGCCTTCAGTCAGGGCTACTTGTTGGTGATGCCTCCACAAAAGCACTGTTCACTCGGTGAGAGTGGGCGCATCTCTTACGCCATCCCAGAGGGGCACCCAGCCATCCCAGAGATGGGAGGGCAAACTGAATCGACCCCAAAAGCGGGGCCAAAGGGGACCAGCGAAGTAACAGAGTCTTACATCAAAGATGCTCTCTGTCACAGTCTGGCGTTGGGCGGGCATCCCCAGCCAGGGTCCACGATCTTCTAGCAGGTTCATGTGGAGAGTTCAGCCAGTTTAGGAAGGGAGAAGTACGTGCAGGATGGGATGTTCTCAGAGAGAGAGGCTCCATTTTGGATAAAAATTAAGTCTGTTTTAAAAGGGTGTAGCACACTACCACTTTGAGCAAACGGTAGATGCTGTTAATTTCTGTTTTTCACCTGGAACAGCTAATAGATGATGGTTTTGTTCTTTCAGAGCAATTTTATTTTTCTAGACTGTTTCCACTTTTCCAGATGAAAACTTGCCATTACAGTCCCTCGTTTTCTCAGTGGTGGTATCTCAGGATGTCTCTGGTTTCTTAGTACCCACCTCAGAGGTGCAGCTGCACCCCTCATGGATGTTTCTGGCTCCCAGCTCCCAGGCTGGCAGGCATTTTCCTTTGTTCAGTGATTTTTCCCTTCTCACCAACCGCCTTTCCGACTGCCCGTGTGGCGAGGCATGAGCGACTTGCGAGGCTGGGCGTGCAAGAGGCACTCCCGGGAGCCGGCACTCCCCGCGGTGCGCTCCACACCAGCCCCGCTGCCCCTAAAACCGGTTGCCGCTGACGTGCACTCTGCCCTCAGCCTGGGCTGGGACCCCTCAACCAGGATGCCCAGGGTCTTCTCCAGACCTATACCAGGACAAGGGATCACAGGTCCAGCCCTGCTGCCGTGGTCCACCCTGATGGTACTTTGGTCCCCACGGACAGTTGCTGACTGGTCCAGAGTGGGACGTGCCCAATGTGTGTGCTGCACCTGTGGAGCACCCGTGGAGCTGTACCTCTGAAAATGAGACTTTCCTCAGGATGACTCAGACCATCATTAGTTATAATTTACAGTTTCATTTCCTTTTCACCATTTTATTATGTGACACATTTAACTGAAGCAGTCTGAATGTCACCAGGAGAAAGATAATGCCCCGGCGTGCGGTGGAAGAGCTGAGTCACAAATCCACTGAGAAAGTCTCTGTTTTTCCATGGCCATGTGCTGGGTTGCTGAAGCAGACATGTGGTGTCTTGCTCAGAGATGTCTCCTCCATTTGGCTGGTCAGTGTGGCTGCATTTCGCCTTTCTGGCTGTTGTGCTGGTCTCTGCATGGGTGATGGTACAGCCCTTCAGATGCTGTCAGTGGAATGAGAGCATTTCCTCCCAAATCTGTCAATGAAAAACAAATTAAAAAAGCAAACTTAGACCAATCCTACTGGCAGTCATTAAAACCCTGAGAGCTGCAGTTTCAGAAAGGCTTTCACAAGCAGCCTCTCAGAAGCTGATTTGATTGTGTCCCTTTTAATTAGCTTTTTTTAATTAAAAAAAGGGAAGGTACAATTCAGTCTGGAGCAGGCTGAAGGGATTTCTGTGTGGTTGTCTTTGGGTACGAAGAAATGCCTTTCAAAACCTGTTCAGGGTACGACCACTTCTGAGAGTACTCAAGACTGAAAACAAATGTTAGGACAGCGTGTTGGCTGCAAACTCTGGAAATCTCTGTAAAATTGCCTTAGCTCACCTGTCACAAGCTATTGATCTGTCTGCTTTTAATGTGGTGCACTAGGCAATTGAGGGATGACTTGGGAAGAGAAAATAACAATTTAGGAGATTTCTAGTCAAATTAGGAGCACAGAAATTCCAAGCATACTGCTCAGTTTTTCTGACCTGGCTCCTCAGTACCTTGTTACATTTCTATTGGCCTTTTCAGTAGATAAGCAGATACTTGCCCTGCCTGTGCAGGAGAGAGATATTTGGCCATGCACAATCATCCTGGTGGTTTGCCAAGCGCCCATAAATTGCTGTGTGTATTGCCTAGCAAAGCAGGAAGGCCATGGTAGGGATGGCGCACAGTTCTGCAAGTACCAGCAAGTCAGATGGGAAACTGCAGCCAGGGAACAAGGAATTGATGGTGTCTCTCCTACTGCAGAGTCAGAACATAATGCTTGTGCAGCAATATGGCACAGATTTTTTACCTGTTTTGCTTTGCACTTGAAGCATCGTGGGTGCAGCGTCCTTCCACCCAGGTGACATCTTACATGCTGCTTCACCCAGGAAACCCCTGAGTGCCTTAATCATGCCAGCTGGCAAATACACATCTCTGAAGGTTGCAAACTTTTCTGTGTAGGGAATGTTGCTAAGGTTTAGTGATCTTGGTACATCTCGGCCCTGTCTGCTCCCGTGTGTGACTGCTGGCCCTTGCTGAGATGCAAAGCTGTGTCTTGGCAGGGAAGTTAAGGGAGTGTTGCCAGCAGGGAAGAAAGTCAGCAGGCGTGACTTGTTGCGAGATTCTTTCTAACTCAGATTGCAGCACTGCATCTGTGCCTGTGTGAGCTTCTTGTATTTGTGACACCTGAACGCGTATTGTGTTTGTGAGCGTGAGCTTGTTTGCTGTGGAAGGACTTCACGATATGTCCAGGGCTGCTTTGTCTTGCTTTGTGCAATGATGTCTCCTTGTGCTTACTCTCCAGACAACCTTGGGCTATGCCCAGTTCGACAATTGCAATTTTGAAAGTGGGCAGCTGCAGATCCATGCTCCAGGGACGTGCCAGGTGAAGTTCTGCACCTTCAGCCAGTCCAGCATCTACCTCCGCAATGTGGCCCTCTGCATCCTGGAGAACTGTGAGTTCACCGGCAGCGAGAACGCCTCTATAACTGTGGAGGGCAGTCCGAGCTCGGACCGTAACTGGGCCTGCAAGCACCTGGCCGCGCTGGCCAAGTCCTGCGCAGCGTCCATGCGGGAGCCTGACCCAACCGACTGCCCCGTGGCCAACCAGGATGGCTTGGAGGAATTGCTTCTGGGGCCAGTGAGAACATGTGAGATTGTCGTAGGGGAAGAACGAAGCAGCTTACTCTCTGCTGTGGGTGCTCAAGACCTGCTTGGCTCAGCCCAGGAGGGCTCTGAATTCGGAGAGAACCTGCAGGCAGCAAAGGAGGAGGAGTACCCGGTCCTCGACTCAAACTCCAGTGACAGTGACTTACAGAGTGATGATGAAGAGGATGCTCAGGCTATGTACAAACTGCCCTATCAAGGCCACAGCCTGAGTCACACGCTTGCTGACATTATGGACAGCAGACTCCAAAGCAACAGACTGCACACCCTTCAGAAGGACCTTAAGCTCAAGTCTCTGCAGCAGGAGCTGCAGCAGGACAAGGAGGCCCAGTCTTTGGCCAACTCTCTGCAAGGCTGCATCATCCGACAGTGCCTTTTCAGGGACGGGAAGGGAGGAATATTCATTTATTCACGAGGGCAAGTGAAAATGGAAGAAAGCATCTTCAGGGATCTGACCTACGCAGTGCGCTGCATACAAAACAGTAAGGTGCTGTGAAGACTGCTGTGACCCCTCTTCCCTCTCCCTCCTGCTCCACCAGCTCCTTTTCCTTGCATGGCTTGGGTTAACGAGCTCAAACGAAGGGTGGGTCACTTGCAGCCACCTGCTTTCTGCATGCAGTAACGTTGTAATTGCAATTGGAGGCATTAACTCGGTGGCATGCTGGGGTCACGTAGTCAGGCCTGCGCTACCTGTAAATTAAACTCTCACCCTGTAAAAGTGCTGCTGGTTGTCATCGCCTTTGCTGGTCCCAGCACAGCCCATACCACAAATGCAGGGACTTGGGGACTGCGGTGTCAATCCCTCGTCTTGCCCCTCTCCATGGCCAGTCCTGGCTGCTTCAGGAGAGCCTGCAGGGGTGGGTGCCTGCTGCAGGCAGAGATGGGGTATAAGGAGGGATTTTGGTCAGGGACATGTGCTGGAGGCTGAACCGAGGCTTTCCCTCAGCACAGCATCGTCTAACCGTGTGCTGGCCTGGAGCTCTCCACCTCTGTGCCTGCGTTCCTCTTCAGACAGGGTGGTGGTGGCGGCGAGGACTGGAGGGAGAATCACACTGCCAAAATCGCCAGTGGTGGCAGCGTCGGGGGAGCTTGGGAGGCTCCTCTCCAGCCACCTGCCCAGAGCAAGAGCATCCCCACTGCTCGGATGGAGGAGCCTAGGATTTGGGCCTGTTTTTCAGTGTATCGCTTTAAAAGACTGCAAATGAAAGTTTTGTGCAGGGGGAGGATGGGGCACGTTTTTCCACCTGGTTCTGGGAAAGGGCTTTGCTGTGATGATGATGGCTCCCCATCTGTAGTCCCCAGAGGACTGCAGAGCACTGCTACCTGTGCAGGAACGCTTTGTTTCTTGGCAGTGGAGAACGGCTCCTTTCTTTCCAAGGGATACCAGTAGCAGAGGTGCCCTCCCAAAGACCGACCCATAGACACAGAATGGTGGCAGGAGGGAGCAGAGGCACCTCACGCAGCTTCACTGTGCTGCTCAGATGCTCAGAGCTGCTTGGGGGCTGTTTTCGTGGGAGTTAGGCTGGCGGACAAATGCAGGTGCAGCACTTTGGACCGCATTCTGTTTTAATTCCCTTTGGTTTGCTTCCAGTTCGCTCAGCAGCCTGGTCTTAACTGGTAGCAAATGGGAGGGAGATGAGGCCAGCCCATCTGCGGCTCCCAGTGAGATTTTGCTCCGCTAGGAATTAGGGCAGAGGCTCTTGTCGAGAGGTGGGTGTCAGAGCATCAGGCAGTGGGAGACAGTGAAATGCTCGCCTGCGAGATGAGGGCAAGGTGCAACGCAAAGTGGGAGCACGGCAGAGCTGGTACGGGCTCGGTGTCCTTGCTCAGCCAGGACCCTCCGGCACAGGGCAAGCCTGGACCAGGGTCTGGTGTGTGGGACCCAGCCGGAGCGGGTGCCTGTGTTTCTCGCCTCTTGTAGCTCCCTCCCTGGGCAGCCAAGAGTGACTGATGAAGACAGGCGGCTGTCAAGCCCTGCTGAGCTCCACGTTTAGTCGAGAGATTGAATGAAGCACCTTTCTGCAATGAGCAAATAAAAGGAAGTATAATTTAATTACCTTCTGATCTGTGTTGCTCATTGAAGTGGGATGTGCAAAGGCAATTTGTAGATTATTTCTTAGCACTCGTAAGACATGGATTTAAGACATGAATTTGTTTGGCTGGAAAATATTAAAAGATTGCTGCCGCCTAAATATTTAACTACTTGTTTGCTTAGAGGAAACGAGGTTGGTAAGAGTGGTGTCAGTGACTTCAGTTTGCTGGCTGGGCCATTTCTGACCCCGAATGGCAGGATCTTTGTTCGGAAGGCGCCAGGTGATGGGCAGGTTGTGTGCTGAGCGTGTGTGCTGTAGTGTACTGGCCTGGTCGGCTTCATGGGAGACTCGTGGGAGTCTCTGCAGCATTTGACATGTCACCTCCGAGCAGCTCTGTGCAGCAGAGTCAGGAGGGAGCCCGTTGCCAACTGCGTACGGAGAGGATGCTGATGCAAATGGGGACTGCCTGAGCAGGGATGGGGCAGGTCTCTTGTACCACGAGTGGTGTGGAGATGGGACGGGGAATGGTCGCTCACTGTTGCTGATGGTGTGCAATCGCAATGCGGTGAACGAAGCCGTTGGGCACACCTGAACGTCAGCTTTGTCAAGCGCAGGGTTGTGTCATGCCAAGAGGACATCTTTGCTCTAGCTGTGCAGGACCAAGCGCTGGGGGTCCCCATCCCCAAGCAGACCCATGCCAGTGCGTAATGCCCAACAGGCTTAACTGTAGCGCTTGTCCACACGCACTGATCTTCTTTTCATCTGGCCTGTGTGCCTGCACGCCCCAGGTTGTGGGAGAGGCAGAGAGGTCGTAGATGCACAGAGGTTGCAGAAGGGAGAACTATAACCTTTTTTCATGTCCTCGACCTTCTAACTACAACTGCCTGTGCTTCTCCTTTTCCCTGCAGGTTATCATGCTGAGGAATGACATCCACCATTGCAAAGCATCAGGGATATTCCTGCGCCTGTCAGCAGGAGGCCTGATTGCAGACAACAACATCCATTCGAACTCTGAGGCCGGAGTCGACATTCGTAAGGGAGCCAACCCCCTTGTTCTGGTACGTACCCCTCCAAACTGTGTTGGAGGGCAGCGCGCTCTTTCTCTCACATGCTGTTTCTCTCCAAGGGGCAGCAGGGATCCATCTCCCAGTATAGCAACCACTGACCTTTCCATTAGCTTTGCCCTTCAGCCTGTTTCTTAGGGTTTTGTTGATGAATTAGATTACAGCTAACCCCGAGGTACAGCAAAGTGCTGCCTGATGGTCCATGCATGGTCTCCCGCTCTATTGATGGTATGTGTCTTAAAATTTCTGTGCATAGAGGTCAGGGCAGGGGGATGTTCCCCTGTCAAATAAATACCCCTGTGTAATGAGTAAACTTATGGAAGCAATGCAGTAAATCAGAAGGTGGTAAATCGGCACTGTACAGTAAATTGTTTCTCGCATACTGGGAATCATGTTGTCTACTCCAGGAGTTGGTGGAGGGTCTCAGCACTCTGCCTAGCCTTGGCCAGGAGGCAAGCAGCAGCCTGCTCTCCAGTGGCATGACTTTTCCTCCAAATGAGTAGTGTCTCCAGCTGTGCAGTGGGTGACCTTGTCCCTGTTTATTGAACACTGTATCTGTAGTCATCCTTGAAGGAACCGGGGCCTCACTGTGCAGGCGGAGGCAGAGAGGGAGACACGAGCTACCATCCAAGTGACCCTCTGGCTACGTCAAACTCTCCATGTGAGCTCTGCACAGGAGATGATGGGGCAGACAGAGCTGCGGGCCCGTGGAGGAGGAGGTGGCAGCTCACCCACGGAGCCACAAGGCATGTCTGGCCTTGGTTGCAGCTTTGAGCTGCTGCTTGTTGCTTTGCCTGGTTTGGCGATTCCTACCCCACCACTCCAGGAGATGCCGGACTGGGACTGCTGTCCTGCGCAGAGGGTCCCCGTGTACCCCTGTCCTCACAGGAGATGTTGGCCCCTGTGGAGAGAAGCAGCCCTGTGGCTGTTGACAGTCGTCATTCAGGCTGTGCAAAGCAACATCTAACAGCTTGAGAAAAGGCACCGTGCTGTAATGCCAAGCCCCCTGCTTGGACTCCTCTGCCTCCAGCTCCTGTGAGGTGCCACCGAGGGTCTTTTCCTCTTGGTGGCCACAGGGAGGTGTTGGACTTGCAGCTCCACCAGCCCTGCCCAGTGTCATATGGGCTGCGGAGAACAAAACATCACCAGGTCCAGGGCAGCCCTTGGAGATGTCAGCAGGAGCTGCTGGAGGAAGAAGAGGCTACAGGCATGGTGGGAAGGGAAGTTAGGCATTGTGTACTAGAACCCCAAAGAAAAGTAAAAGTTAAGTGTGCCTTGACCATTTGAGAGTGATTTCTTGGCAGCTGGATTAAATACCCTTCTGCCCTTTTCCCCAGCAGGGTTGGGAGCTGTTGCTTTTCTCTGTGGTTGCTGTCTCCTCTTGCTCACTTTTATGAGTGACCTTCCTTCCTTTTGCTTTTATTCTCTCTACATGTGCAAAAATAAAACCATAGTGCAATAAGATACACAGCGGCCTTCGCTCGGGCATTGTCGTCGTTGGCAACGGAAAAGGCATCATCCGTAGCAATCAGATCTATGGGAATAAAGAAGCTGGCATTTATATTCTGTATAATGGAAACCCTGCTGTGAGGTATGTTAGCTAGCACTGAACTCTCTCTATCCTCCTTCATCTATTAAGAATTATTCCTCCCACTGTGCACACTTTTCTTCTCTTTTTTTGTACCCCCACCATAGAGAAGGAATAGGCCCATGCTGCACTAGTGCTTTTCTGTGACTTCCCTCTATCTGCTTGCTGCACCCAGGTCTTTGCCAAGTGCCAGTCCTGGGTTTTCCCTCTGGATCTGAGAAGGACACAGGTTGCGTTCAAGATGAACAACTCACACATGTCATGGTGCTTTTTGCAGGGAAGGGGGAAATGGATCTCAGAACTCCAATCATTGTTACTCCAATTCAGCTTTCTGCTTTAAACACCTGGAGCTACTGAGTCGTGTCTGTTTAATACCATTTGGGTTAGATGTTAGTGTTGGTGTCTGGCAGGCTTTCTTCAGGTTGACGCCATCAGCTTTATCTGGTGGTATCAACTGGTAGCAATGAACCCAGAAATGAGATAGCAGCTGGAGCATGATATTCGTTACAAATGTGAGGGGCATCTCATCTGTACTGTCTGTACTGCCACCCCTTCCCGCCTCTCACTGTGCCTGTGGGTGATAAGGAACAGGCGTGTGACAACTCACCAAGGTGTTACAGAGTGGAGTGTGTCACCGTCGTGGTTTAACCCCAGCCAGCAACTAAGCACCACGCAGCTCCTCATTCACTTCCCCCCCCACAGTGGGATGGGGGAGAAAATCGGGAAAAGAAGTAAAACTCGTGGGTTTAGATAAGAACAGTTTAATAGAACAAAAAAGAAGAAAGTAATAATCATAACGATAACACTAATAAAATTACAACAGCAATAATAAAAGTATTGGAATATACAAATGATGCGCAGTGCAATTGCTCACCACCTGCCAATTGATGCCAGTTAGTCCCTGAGCAGCGATCCCCTGCTCCCACTCCCCCCAGTTCCTATACTAGATGTGACATCCCATGGTCTGGAAGACCCCTTTGGCCAGTTTGGGTCAGCTGCCCTGGCTGTGTCCCCTCCCAACTTCTTGTGCCCCTCCAGCCTTCTTGCTGGCTGAGCATCAGAAGCTGAAAAATCCCTGACTTTAGACTAAACATTACTTAGCAACAAGTGGAGAGATCAGTGTGTTATCAACATTATTCTCATACCTAGCTCAAAAACATAGCACTGTACCAGCTACTAGGAAGACAATTAACTCTACCCCAGCTGAAACCAGGACAGTCACAAAGGGAAGAAAATGGTTGCCCTGGATCACCCCCTAGCTAGGATGTGAGTATTCATGCTGGAAGTGTTGATAATTAACGGTGCTTCACCCTCAAGTCCTGCAGACCTAATGAAAGCGACTTCTTGCAGGTTCATGATCTGTGTGCAGAGCTGGTGAGTTTCAGACAGACTGCCTGTACAGACACTTAAGAACAGGTTACCGAGGCACTTAGTCTAGGTTGGGACCTGGAGGGGAGAAGTCTGCACCAGATGTACCAGCCCTGAAAACACAGGGGTCAGGGCCAGGCTTTCCAACAAGGGATGATGAAAGTGCTCTCCGCGAGATGTATTGATTTCTGTGAAAAGTGGTAGTGTAACGGCAGGGCCCAGCAGCGCAGAGGAGATGCGCTGTGGGATGGAGAGATTCACGACATCTCCTTCCCTCCATACTTTCTCGCAACTTCTTTGGCAACCCCAGCCTGCACGTGACTGATGTTTGACCGTCCGTGCTTGTTGGCACGTAGGAGGTGATGGGGAGGAGGCATGGAGGAAGCTCGGTGGGAAGACACTTTTTTTCACCTGACCAGCCACCCACTTTGGAGGAGCCCCCGTGCTCCGCTTGTACGTGCTGCTCTGTGCTGCCTTTCATCTGTGTTGTCTTGAGGCAGGCTCTGGCACTGGTTTAGGCTGGGTGCACTGGTGTTATCCTGGTGGTGCCACGTACATCTGTGTTGAACATGGAGCTCAACAGGAGCTGTTGGCATGGCTGGGACTCACGGACGGGATGGCGTGTACAGCTGCAGGCAGGCAGGGCTGGCAGAAAGGAGGTGTTTACGGTAGGAGTAATGTCCTTTGCTGGGTGCCTTTTCCACAGCTGGAAACAGAATAATGTTTTGCCCATTCCTGAGAGCTGCAAGCCCAGCTCCGTCCTGTGTCGCTGCCTGGCTGGGGGACAGGTTTCGGTGGGGTGTTTTGAGGGGCTCTGTGCAAAAAGCAGGGAGGTGTCCTTCTGAGAAGTCTGCCAGCAATGTGGGTGCTGGGTACCATTTTTAAGCATGATACAGGCCCTTGGGCCTGTCCGTCTTCCAGTCAGAGGTACCCCTCAGCAGCTAAAAAATTGTTTGGGTAAGACGACGTCCCCTGCTGTGCCAACGCCAAGGCTGGGAGGTACGGGGTGTGATGGTGCCCGGTGGTGCAAGGCTACTGTCCGCTCCCCTAAGCTGGTGAGAGCAGCACTGGAGGGCACTGCTCTGCAGCGGTGGGACTTGGGCAGCTGAGACCCCCCCACGCCTTGTGTTCCTAGGGGATTGCCTCTAGGATAGTTTCACAGCTTCTCTTCCTCCTTACCCTCGCAGCTGCTGGTGCAAGCACGGATTTCAAGTACAGGCACCTTGTGCGCTCTTCTCACCAGGTCCCTCTTTCTAGAGGCAGGTGGACATCTCGCTGCAGCCCACAAGCAGCTTTCTATTCTCTGGGCACAAAGCAATAGCCTGCTTTGCTCTGGCAGGGCAGTGGGGGCTTCCCTTAGCTGCCAGACCAAGTGGTCCTGCCTGAGCAGGCAGCTGTGAGCAGAGGGGCAGCCGTGCCGGGCAGCTGAGGACAGGAGAGGCATTAGGTGGCCAGCGAAGTGGAGCGGACCCCGGTCTGCCTGCAGTTGTCCCCAGGGAGGAGGACGGCAGTGTGAAGCGCTGCGACCACCCTTCCACCCGCAGCCAGCGCTGGTGACGGCGCGTCGCTGGTGATGGCATGTCACAGGCGCAGCTTTCCCACCCCGGCTTGCTGCTGTAGAAGCTCCTCTGCTCTGGGGAGCGGAGCAGCATCCAGTCAGCGCTCCTGGGTGGATGCTGGGACAGAGTCTGTGCCAGGCACTGCGCTCAGTAGGTTAACGTGAGCTTGAGATCACCCTAATTGCTCTCCCGCTCTGAACCTCATCAGCAAGCCAGAGACTCGGGGTCACATGGAGGAGGAGCTGGTGGTGGGCTTGGGGTTCCTGGGCTTTGTTCCTCCTGACAGGCGGTAGGTGGGAGCCCAGGGCACAGCGGGTGACTCCTCTACTGGGGCACAACAGAGCCCACACGTGCTCTCCAGACCGTTGCTCGCAGCGCGGGAGTTGCTCCTGCCACCGTGTTTAATGTTTGCTGCCGTCAACTGCAATCGCTGTCTGCCTGCTGGCTTCAGGGCTCCGCTCGGAGCAGCAGTCCCATGGCTGATAAAGTCTCTCACCTCCTTCTCGGGATGGGGAGGATGGGAGAAACGGGCTAAAGCCCTCAGATTCCTCTGCGGCATCCACCTAGGTGGGCTCTGGCCACTACACTGTGTGCCTCCCATGCTTTTCTGTGGGGGCACAGGGGTCTGCACCTTGGACCCCCGGCTCCGTGCTGCCCACAGGGGTAGGGAGGCTGCGGCAGCCGGCCATGCCTTTCTCCATGCCTCTTTTGTACTTTCCTTGAAAGTGGTTCGGCTGTCAGTAGCTCCACTCTGCTTTGCATGTACCTACCCCACTGCGCTTCCCTCTCACTGCGCTTCGCTGTGTGGCTGCCCCATGCCCAGTTTTCGCTGCTGGACACAGGCAACAGGCTGTGACAAGTAGCCAGCCAGGGAGACTGGTGCCTCTGCTTGCATTGGTGCAAACCGTGAGCAGGCAGCACTGCTGCTAGTAACTTTCTTTTCTTCTCCTACCTCAGTGGGAACCATATTTTCCAGGGACTGGCTGCTGGAATAGCAGTGAATGAGAACGGGAGAGGCCAAATCACAGGTATGGGAATGAAAATGGCATTGTTATGCCAAGTTTGTTTCTGTCTTTAAGCCTCTGTCTGTTTGTTTGATTGCAAAATTTATCTTGTTTTGGTTCTTGGGTGACTTTAGGTGCAATAATCCCCTGGTTTGCATTTTCTAGTTGGCATTTCTGCCACTTACAGAGGGAGCGTGTCTTTCTGCAGTGTGTCCTCCAAATTATTGTTCCCTTTGTCTCTGGCCCAGCTGGCATGTGGAACTGTGCTCCAGAGCAATCTGCTGTATGAACTGCTTTTTTTCTTCTCTTCCCGTGCCATCCAGTTTATAAGCTAAAGCTGTCAGTGACGTTTTCCTACTGTTGTGGAACCTCCGAGTGGTTTTCCACTCTGCCCTACAACTCAGAAGACAGGGATGTAGCAGTTACTAGAACTGCTAATGACCAGTGTCCTATGCGGGAGGGCATTGCCAGGGGAATGGGGGAACGGGGATGCTCCTGAGGCTTGGGCTCTGCCGCAGGTGATGGGAGCTTCTTGGTGGGGCCAGGTGTCAACTTGCCAGGTCTCCTTGCTCTTCTGTGGGCTGTGTGTGGTCACCTCAACTTCCCTGCTTGGCCCTAGGGAATGTCATCTGCGAGAACCAGTGGGGCGGTGTGGACATCCGCCATGGGGGTGACCCCGTCCTCAGGAACAACCTCATCTCCTGCGGCTACTCGGATGGCGTGGTGGTGGGCGAGCGCGGGAAGGGCCTCATCGAAGGAAACGTCATTTACGGTAAGGAAGCAAGCTCAGGGAAGAACGTTTCTTGTCTTCTCCCCTGTCCTCTTGGGCTTGCCGTGCTGCCTTCTACCTCTGGTGCACTCTGGAGCTGTGGTGGGTGCCCGGGGGGGGGGGCTGGTGGGGCATGCCCAGGGGTCTTGTCTCAAAAGCAGTGTTCGGTACCTGGTGTGCAATAAGCCAATCTTACACATAGAGCTGGGATATTTATTTAATTCACGTCCATGCAGAGATGAGTGCTAGGTGATAGTTCCACAAAGCTAGCGCACCACACCAGAGAACTACAACGTATTTATCCTGTTACGTGATTAGTAAAAACCTGCCTAAATTTACGTTCAGTCATTAGTAGTCACCATCTCATCTACTGTTGGTTAGTTGTATTTAAATTAGCCTTGCTTGCTATGTAAAGTAGCAAGCAAGCTCCTTGCAGGTGTGGGCGGGCAAGTCTTTTTGGTCTTGAATTGAGTCGGTGGTTGCGATCTCCCCCTGCTGCCTTTACTTTTCCTCCAGTTCATGCTTCTTTGGCAATCATCTGGCTTTTGGCACCTTCTGGAGCAGGAAGTTTCCTTCCTACCAGTCTTCAGTTCCTCTTCGAGGGTATAGTCCTTAGCAAAGCATGGCCTATACAATGAAGCTACTGATTAATGGTCATCCTAAATCAAGCAGTGTCACTACGACCTAGGCATTAACCAACATATGGCTTTACTTAGTCTACGTTTTAGCTAAAATCAATTGCAAAATTGTATTTTACAACTATGCAGACAACTGTTCAGCAGCATTTCCACATAAAATACTTTTAATACTAAACTATATAAATTACCCACCCTACAGGAGGGAGCTGTGGTGTGTGCCCAGGGTGCTTGGCTGGGAACAGCACCGGCCCCAGCCCAGCACAAGCACTCCAGAGCTCGTGCCACCAGTGCTGCTGGGCTGCGGCTCATGAGGGGCCCCTCTCCCCACTGAGAAGACCACCACTTTGTCTCCAGTGGAGGGCAGGAGCTTTCCTTTTGAGCCCCGAGAGGGAAAATGGCTTTGCACCATCGATCTCGTGCAGGACAGGGTTGCAGGAGAGGATGCACGGTCCCCACGGGGCAAGGGGAGCTGCGTCTGCTCCTGACCTGCACCCAGCTAACCCAGGGCAGGAGGAGTCTGGCAGGGTCTGTCATCTAACAACTGGGCTAATGTCTAACAGGGCGTAAATTCCCCACGTGATTTTCTTAGAAAACTGGAAATAGCTTTTTTAAAGGGGTTTTAAAGCGGCTGCGGAGAGACAAGTGCTGCAGAGAGCCCACCACTGCCGGGGCAGGGGTCCGAGTCCTGGAGAGGCTGTGCCCTTCTCTGGTCCCATTTAGGACCGAGATGGGATGGAGCCAGTCACGTAGCATGTCTTTGTGTGCATCTGTCTGTCCATCTGTCCTGCTAGTAATGCTGGAGGCAGTGGTGGCCAGTAGTGCTGGTGGCCAGCGTCAGCCCCTCGCAGCGAGGGTAAGGTACACAGATAGGGAGTTCCCAGAGGTTTTTGGAACAGCAGTGGACAGGGCACAAGGAGGGTGGTCGTAGCACTCAGCCACCCTGGGGGTGGTGAAGCCGCAGCTCAGCCTGCATATTAGACACTGGAGAACACACCTGAGCTCCCGAGGCCAAGCCTTGGGGAAACCCAGCTCAGTGCTCCTGGACTTGCTCACTCCCCGGCCCCGGAGGCTCCCAGTCCTGGAGGAGGAGAGACCAGGGCACATGGGCTTCCAGCACTGCGGCTGCCCATCTGCGGCAAAGCCACTTGTGCGTGGAGCCGGTGGACAGGGCTGTGCCCGACCATCATAGAATCATAGAATCATTTAGGTTGGAAAAGACCTTCAAGATCATCGAGTCCAACCATCAACCACGCCCACTAAACCATGTCCTGAAGTACCCCATCTACTCGCTTTTTGAAAATCTCCAGGGATGGTGACTCAACCACTTCCCTGGGCAGCCTGCAGAGCCCCAGGGCAGTGGGGGTTTGCCTCCTGGTTGCATAAGTTAAACGAGGGGACTTCAGCTGGGTTCAGAGCATGGACAGTGCCAGGAGGGGGTGGAGGTGGGGAAATGAAGACACTGAGCTGTGGACTTGAGTTGGGCCAGTGGGACCAAGTCAGGGCCAAAGGATCTCTGTAAGCGCCTGAAATATAGGGTTAGCTTTCATGTGTGCTCAAAGAAGAGAATCACCTCCATCCCACCTGCACCGCACATAGATTGCCAGCTGCTTTGGGGCAGGGCTGAGGGTCTCCAAGCTAAGTTGGTGGGCTATGCCACCCCGCACTGCAGGCAACAAGGGCTGCGGCGTGTGGATGACATCCTCCAGCCTCCCGCACCTCATCAACAACCAGATCAGCCACAACAGCATCTACGGAGTGGCAGTGTTCTGCCGCAAGGACGACGCTGGTGACTACCCCCCCAGTCAGGGGGGCAGCGAGAACTTCCAGGAGGAGAGGGAAGGTGCTGGCGGGGAGAACGACCCCAACAATGAGGAGGAGCACCTGGCTGCCCGGCGTCCCATCAGCGTGGCGCTGGTGGAGTTGAACAGCATCAACCACAACGGAGGTGAGCTCAGGGGTCTGGGGGTCTTCCTGGACTCCAGGAGAAGGGGTGGCGTGCCGAACGGTGTGTTGTCTTGGCCCACCAGCGCTGGCATCTGCCTCAGCTGCCACTAGGCCAGGAGCACCCTGGAGAAGTGGTGTCCTGAGACCTGAGTGTGAGTGGGTTTTGGTCCTTCAGCTCCGTGTCAGAAAGTCGTATTGTGGCAGAAGAAACCGGGTAGCTGTTAGAAATAGAAAGACGTTTGTGGTCGTCACGACTGAGGCTCCAAGCTCTTAACTGGTAGCTCTTCTTTTTTGGTTGGCAGCTGCTGGGTTGCACGTCAAGAGCAGCGAGGCACTGAACGTCATCGCCAACGTGATTCACGCCAACCGTGATGGTGGGGTGGCGGTCCTGCAGAGCAGCCAGCTGACGCGCATCGCGAACAACAGCATCTCCTGCAACAGCCGTGGAGGCGTGCTTGTCGAGGCCGAGTGCCAGGTGGAGCTGCGTGGCAACGGCATCTATGAGAACAGCAGCCACGGTATCGTCTCCAAGGGAGAGGGCATCATCATGGAGAACGACATCATCGGCAACCACCGGTGTGGCCTTCAGCTGCTCCAAGCAGCGGACATGAAGGTGCGTCCTGCAGAGAGCTGAGGGGGTGGGCCACCGGCTTGTGCCTCCCTACGGCCAGGGGCAGAGGCGAGACGGAGCCTGCTGCTGCTGCCCTCCCACCTTGGGTGAGGGGGAAGACAGTTAGCAAGCCCCCAGTTAGCCAGCAGGACAGGAGGGACCGTCCTGGCATTGCCAGCGGGAGGAGCAGACAATCAGGATTGCATCCTCGACCCTGTGATTAGAGGGGGGTGTGATTTCCAGGCTACGTTAGAATTGTGTCCAGCTGATCAAGGAAAGTTGTCCCCCGTCTCCTTTGGCATTGGGAGGTGCACCTGAAACGTCATGTCCAGTTTGGGACCTCTAGGTCAGGAGGGAGGTGGAGTAAAGGGAGAGGGTCCATGGTAGAGCTACCAGGGTGGGCAAGTGCTGGGACATGACTGATGGGATGAGGCAGAGGGAGCTGGGCTTGATTCATTTGGCAAAGAGGAGGCCAAGTGGGACCTAACAGCAGCCCACAGCTACCTGAAGGGCCGTCAGAGCCAAGCCCTTCTCAGCAGTGCCAGACAGTACAACAAGGGTCAACAGCACAACTTGTAGTGGTCCTGGGCACTGGGAGGTCCGGGTGGGAGACTGGGGGACCCTTCTTGCCTTGGAGGGTGATGCAGCCCTGGGAGAGGTCACAGGGCAGTGTGGGGTCACCATCCTTGGGGGTTTCCAAGCCTTGGCAGAAAAAAGCCAGGGCTGCTCTGATCTAGTGCTGTAGACAGCCCTACTCCAGAGCTCCCTTCCACCAGCACTCCTTAACTCCAGTTTTTTTCGTGGGCAGTCACTGGGAATGGGCTGGAGGAAAGTCAGCAGAAATTGTTTGAGGGGAGACATAGGTGGGAGTTAAGTAAGCATTTGTTTTTAATAGGGCCAGCAGTGCAAAACTGGAATGCATTGCTCAGAAGAAAGTGATGTTTCCATCCCTAGTGGGTTTGAAGTGTGTCACATCCTAACATCCATCAAGAGAGGTTTAGAAATCCTCTGTAGGGCCCAGAGGGAGGAGGTGAGGTCTCCCTAACCTCAGCATTGTTGGGTCCATGCTTATTATTGCTCACATGCAGCAGGAAAGCACACATGCACCAGCAGAGCTGGCCACGCTGCCCCAAAGCACTCGGTGCCCACAGTGACAGGAGTGTGAAAGGAGGTCTATTAGCAGCAGCTGCTTTTCAGATGGGCAAGCACATGGGGGAAGGACTTCTGCAAGCTCACGCCATTGCTCAGTGGTAAAGAGTACATTTTGGAAGTCCTTTCTCAAGGCTGTATCCTGTTTTACAGTGATCCACAGGTGGCTCGCTGCATCTGTCTGATGTTTAAACCTTGGTAAAGGACAGCTCAGTCATCATTTCCCACATGCGGATTCACAGATAGCTTGTAGATGAGACCTCTCTTCCCTCAGAGCAGCAAAGGGAATCCTGTGCATTTTGGTGCAATGACGCTCAACAAAGTCCGTCTTCTCCCAGGCTTGTCCCCTGTATTTAACTGAGTGGCACAGTAAAGTGGGTGATCCTGTAGGCCTCTGTTGGAGATTTGCAGTCTGTGTGAACTGTGCTGAAGAACTGGATTAATTGGAACTAGATTTTTTGGAAGTTAGATGCGGTGTTCCAGCATCTCACCAGTTCCCAAGGTTAATACCTGGCTCAAGGTTGCCTCTGTTCTGTTCTTTGTTGAGGTTAAGCCATTGGACATCAAAATGATAGATAAATGGAATTTAACTCATCGTCAGGGACCTCTAAAATGAGTATACAGAAAGCCCCACCAAGACAAATGCTCTGCATGAGTCCTGCAGGGGCTGCAGACTCCTTTTGAAAACCATGCCTGTAGAAAAACATTGTCGTCTGGACCAGAAGGTAAAGACCACTGAATTTTCTGTGGTGCCAGCTGTCCAGTCTCCTGGAGCACACAGGCAGGACACATATTGCAGGGTTCATTTGGGGAGCGGAGCAGGGGGCATAGGTCCTTGTTGAAGTACTGGCGATGTCGTGGTGCTATTGTTTCTCGTCTGCCCACTGGCAGAGGCTGAGAAATGCCTGAGAGCAGGTGAGATGATGTGCGGTACTGGGTGGGGAGAAGTGCTGGGCAAGGAGCGTTGCAGCATCTGTTGCTGTGGACCCAAGGAGGAGAAAGGACCAAACTGATCTTCTAGATGGTGGCAAAGCAAGAGCTTGTCTTTCTTGGGAAGAGGAGACTCCTAAGTGCTCTTTTTTCATATACAAAGAAGTGACGGCCTCTAAGTCCAGCCATTTGAAACCTGAAGGGCAAGGAGCAGCGGCAGGTTCGTGTTTAGCAGCATCTGTGCTTGTGTTTCACCATGGGGTTGGGTACCAGTTTCAGGGAAGCCTGTAGCATCTAGCACTGACAGCAGCTGAGCCGCCAGCTGGGGCCACCAGTCATGTGTGGAAGGTCTTGGGAAAGCTTGTGTGCGCATGGCTGTGGCGCATCCAGTCTGAACCCTTGGTATGCTCCGAAACTGCCAGGGAGTGCTACTGAGCCTGCAGAAGGGCTTTGGTGTTTGGTTTTGTGTTGACTAAAGAGCCCTTTGAACGGTGTCCTGCTCGGGCCATCCCGTCTAAAGCTTATTTTGCAGGTGATGAAGAACAGGATCCAGTCCTTTCAGGACTATGGGATTGCTCTCTTTGATGAAGCCAAAGGCCTGGTGCAGGAAAACCTCATTTTCCAAGGGAGATCCAAGAAATCCATTTTGCGGCTGCTGTCAAATGCAGAGGATTGCGTCATCCAAAACAACATGCTTCTCACCTTCAAGAAAAGGTGAGGTCCCTGGCATCACGGGGTGCAGTTGTGAGCTTGGAGCCACTGCTGTGCTCCTGCGTTAAGCGAGCACTGGAGGGCTCTGCTTTTGTAGCTTCCCACACCCGCTGGCCTGTGGCACCAGCCCCACTTGCGTGGTGAACCACACTGCAGGTCAGGACTGTAGATCAAGCAGAGCCAAGATGCCTCTCACTGGATACCTCTAAAACCAGCTGAGAGGCTTGGATTATTCCTTGACAAGCCAGTGTGGGTCTTCATGATGTCTCTGAGCATAGGGACGTCTGCCCGAGCTCATTTTCCTGCCCAGTGCTGCCTTTGAAGCCTGGTTGCTGAGTTTCTGTACTGTACTGCTGTCCCTGCAGTACGGACAGCCCTGGGGTGTTTGTGGTCTGGGCCATGAGAGTCAGAGGTAGGAAGAAAAGCCAGAGCCACCCCCCTGCCTGCACTGTGCTTTTATGCTGGTGGGGAGGAGGTTGGCTTCAGGCACCAGATTCCACCTCCAGGCTTTTGCTACCAGAGCAATGTGAATAGTGAATGGGAAAATGGATCTTGACATGCTTATTTTTCCCTGATGTGATTTAGCTGCCCTGGTATTTGTGCCAGTAGAGAGAAAATGTGTCTTCTGGTGGTCTTCAGAGGTGCTGCTGTAGCTGCAGACCTTTAATGGGTATTGCAAAGGTTTTCTTAGCTGCTGGCTGTCACCCAGATCTCGGTGACTCTCATCATTAGAGGCCTTGTTCAAAACAGGTTGCTCTAGACCAGGACTCTGCAGCAGGTGCCTGAGGAGGGAAAGCTAGAGCCCTGTCACCCATACAAGGGGTGGGTAATGAGGGGATTGTTCTTTTCAGCTAGAAATTTGACCTTGACTCCTCTCTCGGGGTCACAAATCTTGGTCCAGGGTGGGGGAGAGGGCACAGTGAAATTGGAAGACTTGCATTACTGGAGGGAGGTTAGGACATGTGGTCCCCCAGGTTGATGATGCTCTCACCCGGTCCTCCAGACCCCCATAGCATGAAAGTCAAGTGCATGAGAGAGGACTCTCAACACCTCCTCCAGTGCCCTTAGCACTACAATTCCTCCATTAGGTTTTCAAATCTTGGGAGGTCCCAGCATTGACTCTCCTTCTGCAGGCTCTTGCCCTGTCTCACAGAACTTGCAGTCACTTAGAGGTGTTGGCTGTGAAATCAACAGAAAGTAGTTGTTGCAGTAGAACAGGATGTTCTGTCTCAATTCTCCAACCATTTCTGTCCCATTTGTGTTTTGGAACAGATGTCACGTGGTGAGCATTGTGCACCTGCCAGCACTGCTCTGCCCCTTTCCTCCTTGAAGGGTGAACCTCAAGGGAGTGTTTCTAAGGCTGCTCTGGAAGAACCATTTCACCCCACTCATGGGGTGTCTCTCTTTTTCCCAGGTTCGATTTGGAGTGCATGCTGATCAACCCCCCAGCACGGCCTCACATCGAAGGAGGTGCCCTGGGGTCCTGCGTGGCGGCTGGTGGTCAGAGGGTTTCCAGCATAACCACCAGGGTGGATGGGGGCTGCCACAACCACGGGAGCATCTTCTGCACCGTTCTTTGACCGGGGAGGGAGGTTTCTTCACCAGTCTCTTCTTCACCTGTCTTTTCTCTAGAGCTGCCGCTGGGAAGCTCTCACAGCTCAGGAACAGGGACCCCCAATGAACTGTACTCCTTTTTCATGAAGGATTTTGCAACTTCAGTGGCACCTCACTAAATAAAAAAATAGCTGGGAAAACAGCCATTAATGTCTTCCTCTTTGCCTACTGAGATCGCTGATGGGTTAATTTATAAGTGAGCAGTTCCTTAGATGAATTTGCTGGGCCTCCCCAGCCTGAGGTCCAGACAAACCTCTCTTCCTGTGGGGCCTGCAGCATTTGGGAATCACTTGCTTTGAAGCTTATTTGTCAGTGACCATCTGCATTTGTGCTGGAAGACTGAGAGACTGACAACGTGCCCTGTGTGGTCTCACTCAGTTTCTGTTTGTGCTGATTGTGACCAAGAAGGGGCACACAGATCAACGCAGACAGACGTACGCACAGACATACAGACATACATGCGGTGTGGGTCCCTCCAGCACCCAGGGTCAGATGCTGTCTGCCCAGTCCCTATCGCCATGTCCCAGTCTCCCCATTTTCTGGCTCCAGGACATAAAAGCCTCCAGAGGCTGCAGGCTCGTCCCAACAGACAGGCAGACAGAGTGCCTGGGCTCCCAAACCACTTCACCTCCTCGGTGGTGGTGAAGCAGCCCCACACAGATGCAGATCCCACCACACCACCGATGCTGGCACCCACACCGTAGGGAGAGCCCCTCACCCCAGAAAGGGTTAGAAACGGCGCTTGATGAGTGAACAGGACAGACTGCACTCGTTGGGCGCAGGCACGGCCAGACCAGCATCTGTCCTTGGCCACCAGCCACCCGTTTACACACAATGGGCCACTTTTTAACCCCTTATCCCTCTGTTTTCTCATCTCTGTTTTTCCAAAACCATGTTGATGCCTGTGTTTCCCTACATTTGGTTCCTCCCCTGGGCATCTTGTAATAAGCCATGTGCAATCCCGGAATGTTCTTCCCCTGTAATGTGTCCTCTACCCCTGGCAGTGACCTCTGGGTCTGTGAGGTGCCCAGGAGAGGGTGGGTGTCCCCCAGCCCATGGGGCTGAGCTCTCCTGGGCACTGGGAGGAACTGGGCAGGGGCTCATGATTCTGTGGGTGTCACTGGGGATCCCCCACTGGCCCCTGGGTCTTGGGGGTCTTGCCACGGGGGGAGGGAGGCTTGCATACCATAACCTCGCATGACCAGCTAGCAGTTTCTGCCTTGTCATCCCCCTGCCTGAAACTGGCTGCTGGTTCCCGGCTGGATTTTCTTTGTCTCGTTCACATAACAAGTTGTCCACGCAGGTTTCTCCTCTGATACAAGCTGGCATAACACTGTTGCACAGGCTGATGTCATCTTCTGCCTCTCTGCAGGCTGATGCATGCTGTAAGAAGATCTGGTCCTTTTTTTTTTTTTTTTTTTAAAGGACAACTACTATTTTTTCAGGAAAACTGTCTGCCACAAATAAAATGCTGTATTTTAGAAGTTGTCTACATTTTAGTAACTGAGTTGCTTTCCAAACTGAGTGAAGTTTTCCAGAGTGGCTTTTGGGGTGACCCTTCCAGAAGGGTCTTGTTGCACTCCAACGCCGTGGGATGCAGCCCTGCCCACGAGACGGGCACTTGGCAAGCACGTAGCCTGTGTTGAAGCCTGGAGGGTTTCATATGCACAGGAGCAGATTTAAAACCAGAGGTGAGTGACAGCGTTATAAGTTGGTAAATCTCTGCCTCTTGCTATATACACATTACTTCTGGGTGTACAGTCCAGAGTCATCTTGAACCACTACCAAAGGAAACCTTCTACCATTAAGTAATTACCATTACCATTGCCTGTTTTATTTTGGTACTGTATTGTCACTGAGTTGGTCAAAGGCCTGGTTTGCCTCAGGATAAAGGCAAAGCTGACCCAGCAGGAGCCTTCAGAGACCAGCATATCCAAAGCACAAACTGCCAGTCGCTGTTCCCTGGGCAGAGTGGGAGGAGATGCACACAGTGCAAGGAGAGCCGAGGATGGGTGTCTCGTGAGATGACCGTGGAGGAGCTGAAGTAGATTTAGGGAAACAGGAGGATTAGACCCACTGGGGCATTGCAGGGCAGTCCTTGCTGTGGTGCTGCCACTTGGGAGGAGACAAACTTCAGGGAAGGAAGGCTTGTAGCTCCTAGGTGAGACCCACCCTCCAGCTGATAACAGGGCTGGATTGCTTGACGGATGGTCCTGGAGCAGGATCCAGCAGTAGAAGTAGCTGGCAGTGGGAGTGGGAGTGATGCCAATATGCAACATACCTGTATGTTACTGGCTAAGTGGCAAGAGAGGAATGAACACACAGGTTGGTAGCAGGAATGGGTGTGTGGGAAGGATGCGAGAACCCAAATTCGGGCTGCAGGGCCTCCTGCAATCCCAGAGTCCATGTAGCACTCTCTGCAGTACTGCCTGTCTCGTGTACAAAGGCACGGATCTCTTACCGAAAAGCCGGTTGAAGAGAATCTCTAAGGCTCGTTTTAGAGTTTTAGAAAGCAGGCATTCTTTACTGCAGCGCTGGGTGCACTGGGGATAATTCCACCTCACGTGCATACCACAGCTTTAGCACAAACAGGTTATATAGAATAACTAATTGCATATTAATCAGATTAATATACATATACATAAAAATGATTGCAACTGATTGTCATAGCACTGCCTACATCCGATCATGAGCAATGAAGGATCCCTTGGAGTCGCAGGGCTGCTTTTGCGACCACCGACCCACTGAAGTTCTTGTTGGCTGTTCTTGAAGTCTTTATTCTTGTCCTTGTTCTTTGATCTTGAAGCTTAACGCACTTTCAATCACACGTGGTCAGTTTCAGCATTGTTCTCATCTAGCGTACAGGAACACCTAGTCATAGGTGCAAAGAACTGCAAAACTTATGAGTAATTACCTCTACTCGTTAATTGCTTGGCTATACTTTTGTCTATTGTTTCAATCATAGTGTTAGTATAAGATTTCTAATAATGATTTACCAAATCTCACTTTTACAGTCACCTAGCAGCAAACCAGTTTCCACAGCTGGTACAAAAAATTAAAACCATCAAAATATTTAGACGTACCATACAGAATGTATGGAAATATGCTATCAGATCCACAGTCATGACGTGCGGGGTGAGCATGACCTTGGGGAACCTTTAGAGATGGGAGAACTGGGAGAGGAAGGGTGGGCTGTACATGAGTCAGGACAGAGCCAGGCTGCTGGTCATGGTGGTGTGTTTAAACTGGAAGTTGCCAAAAGGTTGGCATGCCTGCAGAAGCACCTGGAAATGTTCAGTCCTACTCTGAAAATGCCTCTAGGAAAATAAATAGCACAATCACAACAGGTGTGGAGGCTCAGAATGTTCACATCGGTGGTTACTGCCACACAGAAGCTGTAGCAGCTGAACTTGCTCATACTCCTAAGCCAATGCGGAGAACCTCAAAAGATGGGGAACCTGCAATCCCTGGGGCTGCCTGCAGTGGCCTGAACCCTGGGGTTTAGGAGAACATCTTTCTGTTCAGGCACTTCCCAGAGGCTTCTGAATCCCATCAGCCAGACCCAAAAAAACCCCAAACAAACAAACAAAAACCAGTGAGATTTGGGATCTTTACAATAGCTTTCATATCCTCTTCACTCCGTGCTTTTTGCACTTTGGAGCAGCAAAATGCCCCATGGAGGATCCACATGCTGTCAAGCAGGCATACAGAAAATTGTTCCCAAAATACATGTAGTTCAACTTACTTCACGTTGCAGAATATGAGCAAGCAGTTAATTTCAATATATGGAGTAAGACCTGGTCATGTGATCAAATATCTTCAAACTTTTGACAGGTTGAGCTGGAGGCATGGAGTTCAAATATTGTCTTCAAATATTCATATTTATACTATCAATCACTACGGAAAAATCCAAATGTTCATACTGACTTCATCGTCACAAAGAAAGCAAAAATAAAATTTGCTTTCCCAATTAATCTTTCAATTTTTATGTTACATATACTTAAGACCCTAATTGCTCAGTACAGTTAGGACTTTCAGACACAAAGTCAGAAAATAGTATTCTCTTCTTGTGTGGAGAGAATTCAGTGGGTGCTCATTAATCCGTTTTCACTGGTGTTAATTAATTATAAAATGTTTCATGTTCTTGTGTTACAGTGGATAGTTTATGGAGCATAATGGAAGCAGCACGGGGTGCTGCTGTACTTGTGCAAACCCCTAGTTCAAGTGCCCGTTGTGACACAGTGGGTAACAACTCCCCTGAGCTGGCAGGTTGCTGAAGGCACCTGCCAGCTGGACCTCTGCTGGCTTTCTCACCACCTGAACATTGTGCAAAGCTAGCGCACAGACATGACCCGCACGGCCACTTCTTGGCACAGCACGGACCTTGCATTTTGCTTTGGTCAAAAAGCTCATTTGTCTGCTTGTAAGTAAATTAGAGCTCATTTCCAGAAAGGCAGCACTGACGAAAGCTGAGTGCCTCCCTGCTGCTGTGCCTGTGCAGGTACCACTTGTGAGAGAATATGCCAGCATTGCTGAGAGAAGCTGACTCCCACCCAACACTGTCCTACAGAGCCCCGTGCTTTTTAGGTGTGAGAGCCTGTGCTCAGGCGTGGGGTTTTTGCAGCGTGGGCTCAGAGCCGTTTAGTGGCAGTCCAAGGAAAGCCGCAGCCATGGCCGTCCTGCTCCTGGCCAGCCTGTCCGTGCGGCACCCACCGTGCTCTGCCGAGGGTTAGCGTTCTCTAATCTGTGGCTGCCATGCCTGCTAGTCTCCCACAGGGCAACCTGCACATGTGCCTCTGGAGAAAAGTGCACAGCCCCTCTCCCAGCCTGTCTTGCACTCTCAATGGCCAGGATGTGCTCTCAAGCAAGGTGACCCCAGAAAGTTGAGCGTTAGTAAACCTCTCCTCATTTTGAGCAAAGCATCTTTCCCCATTGCTACTGGATTTCTCTTTTCAACCTTTCCGGTTGTCTCCCAGGGACCCACGCACCTACTCGCACACCCCTCTCCATGATGTGGATGAGAGTACTTGACCAGGGGCTCCGAGTCCCTCTAGACGACCTACATCTTGCTTTGGTTCACACCCAGGGAGTCCCCTGACCAGGACCTGCCTCCAGCCCTGTCCTGCCTGCTTCAGCGGGGGCTGCCCAGTGCTGGGGGACATCTTTCTGGCCTCAGGACAGGATCTCTGGTCCCCTTCCCCCACTGCCACATCCCTTTCTGTATAGTGAAGAACTCCACTTGTGTTATTGGGAAGGCAAACAGCTGCTCTCCAAAGTGCAGCGGCTAATACTGAGACATATTGCAGATGAGTCATTCTCCTAAATTTGCACTCATTTTCCCTGAATCAGGGGTGCTGCTCTCAGATACAGTCAGAACAGGCTCTGCTGCACACAGCAGTGATGTCGAAAGGCCATTAATATCCTGATGTCTGCTGCAACTGGATACAAATAATGCAAAAGAGCATCACTTCTTGCTCAGTTGGTTGGGCAACCACCTCTGCTTTCTACTTCTCTGCTCATCTTGGCACACAGAAACAGCTTTGCAACAGCAGTTAAATTTTTCATCTAAAAAACCGATGGCGCCGTCAGGGTGACCCACATCTCACCTCCTCACACCCCACATCAACCGTCTGAAACACAGCAGCAATGAGCTAAAATTAGATAAAGAGGATAAACTAATTATTTTGGATCTCAGAGTAGTGCTTCACAGCAGTTCATAGCAGCTGCTGGCTCTGATATACGGAAGACCAGATCATAATGAGAATTAAAAAAAAAGAAAAAAACACCACAAAAAGTGGTTTCAGCCAGATCACCTCCCTGAGCAAATTCACTCTACTTGAAGACTTGAGAACAAGGCCTGGGTAAGTCAGAGGCTTGCAAAGTTCAACATGTCGAAGTGCAGAGTCCTGCACTTGGGGAGGAGAAACCCCAGGCACCAGGACATGCCGGGGGCTGCCCAGCCAGAAGACAGCTTGGCAGAAATGGACCTGGAGGTCCTGGTAGACACCGAGTTGAACATGAGCCAGAAACGTGCCATTGCAGCAGAGGCTAACCATGTCCTGGGTGGCATTAGGAGGAGCATCTCCAGCAGGTCAAGGGAGGTGATCCTTTCCCTCTGCTCAGCACTGGTGAGGCCACACCTGGGGTGCTGTGTCCTGTTCTGGGCTCCCCAGTACAACAGAGACATGGACATACTGGAGACAGTTCAATGAAGGGCAACTAAGACGCTGAAGGGACTGAGGCATCACTCCCACAAGGAATGGCTGAGAGAGCTGGGACTGTTCAGAGCCTGGAGCAGAGAAGGCTCAGGGGATCTCATCCATGTCTATAAATACCTGAAGGGAAGATGCCAAGAGGATGGAGCCAGGCTCTTTCGGTAGTGCCCAGTGCCAGGACCAGAAGACACAGGCACTCACTGAAACACAGGAGGCTCCCTCTGAATATCAGGAAACACTTTTTTACTGTGAGGGTGGCCACGCACTGGCACAGGTTGCCCAGGGAGGTTGTAGAACTTCTGTCAGTGGGGATACTCAAAAGTCAGCTGGACATGGTCCTGGGTGCCTGGCTGTGGGTGGCTCTGCTTGAGCAGGGGGACTGGACAAGGTAAACTCCAGAGGTCCCTTCCAACCGCAACCATTCCATGATAAAAACATTCCTACTGATTATCTGCAGCCTGTAATTCCCACGGCATTAATTATCCTCTGCCCAAAAAACTGGGTGTTTGTGTCACTTCTAATGAGAGCTGAGAATAGTGGGTCATTAAGGTGTGTAAGGAGTTATCCTTAAATCCCAAAATTATGTACTAAACACAAATTACTATCTGAAGCAGACCCCTCAAAGAGAAGACTGCTCTTGACATCCCATGCTCCTATTTCACATAAGCTTTTTCTCTTGGAGGCGATCCTTAGCTTTTCAGAAGCCCCGGACTCCTACAACCTTGCATAATGAACACCTGCAATGAGGCTTACAGCCCAGAAGCCCAGGACTAGAGTGAAAATGCAGAGGAACTAGCCCAAAATTCTCTCTCCCAAGGACTGGGAATCAACAGCTGTGGATTCAAACTAATCACCCTTTCCAAAGATGAACCAGCTCCGACTCAGCAGAATTCTCCCTCCTCCAGGCAAGAAGCCAGGATAGCAAAAGTGGCAGAAATATTTTGTGTTGCATCTTTATACTTTTTGAACACAGAATTACACTGGAACTCTAGATAAACAAACACACCCAGAGCCAAGAAGTTGTGTGTAAGTAATGGTTTGCTTAGTCTCTCTCCTTCTATGCTTTCTACCCGGCATGTGTGAAAAAGGGGTAAATTGGGCCACAGCCAACAGGTCATTGCCAGAACTGACCAGACAGTAGTCAGTGGAGGACCTGCAGTTTCCAACCACGTTCTCTTGCTCCAGCACAACCTACATCTTTCTGCCCTCATATAGACAGGAGAAAAGAAGAAGGTTTTATCATAGCTTTTTCTACATAAATAGAAAAAAAAAGCAGTTTAATGAGCTGAACATCTGTTCCAACCCAGCCTTGAGACAGGGTTTCAGCAAGGTCATGTGCTGATGCTGGACAGCCAAATCCAACAGACAAAAGCATCCCCATGATGCTCTGTGTGCAGAACGGCAGTTGAGAAAGGAACTGTTTTGCCCCTGCTCAGACCTCCCAGACATTTCAGTTCATTTTCTTGCGCTTCCGTTGGCTCCCTGATGACTTCTGCACAGGCAAGGGGAGAGAGAGAGTCCCGAGCTTGTGGTTCTGATCATTCTCAAGTCCCAGCAGCCCCTTTGCCTTGGAGATCTTCAAGCGCATGGCTCTTGCAATGTCCATCATCCTGGAAAATAGAGAAACACTGTCTCAGTGGGGCACAAAAGTCTTCTGTACCATGACACTGCACAAAATATCAACAGCCTTTTGCCTCAGGGGAGAAGCCAGGAGGGACAAGCAAGCAGGATGTGTTCTCTGCATCTCAAGGATACCATGGAGACAGAAGCCGGAAGGTATTCAAAGACTACAAGGTACAGCCTTCCTGAGGAGGCTAGAATGCTACGAAGCTGTGCACCACCACCTTGGACAGCAGTCCAAACCCATGTTGCCTTATTCAATGGCCAGCTGACCTGAGAAAAAAATAATGCTGCTCTCCACTTCCCTATGAAGAGAACAGGCATTATTTGTATCTAGCTGCTGCTTCCCAGTGTACTCATCTCCCATGTGTGGTATGATGAATGGAACCTAGTACAGCAAGAACATCTCTTAGCCACTAGAATTCAGCGTCCTTAGCTCTAAGAAGAGGGGCTTGGCTGAGATGTGTAGCATGAAGAGCTTGAGCAACAAGATGCAACCCAGAACACACCTGGAACCTTGTCCAACAGAGAGAACAAAGTGCATCTGAAGGGAAGCTAGCAGGGAAGGGGGTGTTCTGGCCTCAGCTGGTGTCCTGAGAACACACAAGTCCCAGAATCCTCCCAGATGACTTTATTATCTTTGAAATACAAACAGATTCAGTTGGGCTGGGTTCTTAAGTGGCTCAGGGCTATGTGCCTCTCCAATTTTTCCAACAGGTCCCAGCCTCCTCCACCCTTTTCTCAACAGCATCCTATGCCCTGTGTTCCCAGCTCCAGTACAGCAGCTAAGAACAAAAACTGTGAGTCAACTGTGAAAAACAACATGGATTTGTTAAAAAGCTTAAAAAGACAAAATGGATGGAAACCAACAGCAAACACTGCTGTTAAACCCACTACTATCCATTAAAGAATAAAGAGCATAATTGGAGGCAAAATCAGAAGTAATTGCATCAAGGCTGACTAGGGAGCTTGCAAAACCAAGAGGTGACTAAAGGCTGTGATAACTTCCTGTTATCACCAGACCTTAACATTACATCCCTCAGCCAGAAACCCTAGGATAGTCCACAACATTTTTCAGTTGCAGTGAAGGGTTTGTGTGCCTCCACAGTTCCTACCCAGCCACACAACCACTAAGCAATCCTGTTAAGAAAGACCAACGTGACTGAGTTAGGAAGCACATGTCCTTGGCACCACTATCGCCCACAAAACAGGACAGGGTGGGAGAGAGATACTAATGAGCATGGCTGAACACTCACTAATGGGCCACATGTCCCCTTCCCAGACAGTGTTAACAAGCTGCCTGCTGAGCTGCTGACTGCTTGCTGGGAAGTCTCCCAGCAAGCACAGTGGACTGGTTGAGCAGTTCCAATCAATTCCTGATTTATTCTTCAGAGGCTGGAGACACAGTACACCACAAACTGCAGTGGAAGCACTCCCAGAGCAAGAGGAGCTGGCAGCAGGCTCCGGCTGACACCTGCTGGGAAAAGCAGGTCTTGCAGCTAACAGCAGATGCAAGACATATCTTCTTCCATACAAAATTAGGCTAGGGAGCAAGTGCCCCAAAAGCTAACACAGCGGGGTTGTTTGCTCTGAAGCTTATTCTGCAAGCTGTTTTCTACCCATTCACCTTATTTCTAATACTATGGCCAGCAGTTCTGCCTACAACCTCTCCCCATCGTGCTTTGCTGAAAAGTCCACAAGTTTGTCAGTATTTCAGAAACAAGGGGCACAGAGGACAGGAAGGTGAAGATGTGATTTGTCAGGCAAGAAACAGAGCTGGGTGGCAGTGGATAGGTCTTGTCCTGGAATCTGCACCAGCTGGCCATTTCAGTGCTGCCTGCCTCTGTTTCCTTCCCTGCAGAATAGCTGAAGAGCCTCTTGATGCATCTGATGCAACTGTTTGCAGCAAGTGCCCTTTCAAAGCCCGAGATGTATAACCACCCTCCTTGATGAGCACCAGGGCTTCAAAATAAAGGCTGAACACACTCATAAAAGACAGAGCCCGATTACAACAAAAGGGACTCGCTAGCAGGTATTACAGTACTACCCAGGTGCCAGAGAGGCTCCAGAGCTCTTTCCTCAGGGGGTCTTTGTAGGAGGATCACAGCATCTCTCAGCAAGTGTGAACAAGCACAGTGACTCACCTGCTTTCTTGGAGCTTCATGTCATTCTGCAGGACGGTGAGGTCTATTTGGAAGTTGTTAATGTGCAGAGCCAATGCAATGACGTATGCTATGATTTTAGCCTTCATTGATGCAGAGATTAAATTCTGGACACTAGCAAGAGGGAGAACATGAGATGTGGAGTGTCAGTGAACCCCAAACACAATCCCCATGAAGTGCAGACAGAACTGGAGCCCCTGATAGACATGAGTGACTTTTCCTAGACACCAAAGAAGAGCTCAAAGCAACACAGACTTCTGATCACAGGGACCTAACAGGCTTCTTTGCCCTCCTCACATGCCCCGTTTCTGTTCAGAAGTGCAGGCCCCTGAGGCTGTTTATCACTATGCAGCCTTGACAAAACCACCAGCTAATGACACTTCAGTCTCTTTGGCACACTGGTCCCTTGCTGGAGGAAAGCAAAGGGAAGCTGTTTTGAGGGCATTCAGTGTAACTACTAACAGCACCTCAAAAACACAATCCCCACAAAGCAGATCCCTGGCTGGCAATCCTCTGGGAGCATTTGACTACTTGTCACTGGTTTGAGCCTTCAGACAAAAGCTGGCCCATTTGGACTCAAATTCTCTGCTCCCATCAGATTAACAGCAGCAGTGCAGCTGTGCAATAGCTGAGCATCAGCATTACGTCCCTTCTAGGCAGAGAGGCTGTTAGGTCCCCGAGTGTGGGGAAGGCACTGTGGCAAAAAGTGAGGATACTACTAACTTTTGCCTGTATTTTGGTGCTTCCACTCAACAGGATTACTGAAAATGTTTATCCAGATTTATAACTGCTTAGTTGTAAGTGGCATCTGTCTGAAGGCTGGAGCCAAGGGCCACCTGGTCAAAGGCAGCCTCCAACAGCTGCTGAAGGTCCTCCCTGCAGTGAGACCGCACTCAGCACCACACAAGTGGCTCTGACACTGCTGGAAAGGAGGACCTTGCAGGAGCTTCCCAGCCTCTCCTCCCATCATGGGGTGCTGGCTTCTCCTGGCTGACCTCGTGACAGGACCAGACCCTACCTTACTATACCAAACTTTGTCACTGCTGGCAGGGTAACGCCTGGGCAAAGCTTAGGGAGAACTCTTTAGCTTGCATCCATATGGGTGCAATGGTGTGGGTCTCAGCCCAGGGCAAGTTAACCGCTGCAAATCTTTACACAGTTTTATCTGTGCAGGTTTCAATGGAGAATCCAAAGAAGTCAAGTAATGCTTAGGTTCATGTAAAAGCACCCCTGTTATGCTAATTAAACTACGCAAGTGTAAAAAAGCACCCTTATTTAGCCACAGCATTACCTGTCCTGCCCAACCCTGGGATGGTGAGAGAGCTGATGCATCCATCTGTCAGCTGCCTTGGTTCACAGTGAAAATGTGTGTGTGGATAGCTGCCTGTTTAGCTGCACAGTTGAGAATGAGCTGCAAAGCAAGCACCCATTCTGCCATCCTGCACCCAGAAATGGTCAGGCAGATGGTTGGGCACCCCTTTCGGTCACACTAGCTAAATCCACAGGTGCAGGCTTGCTCTTGCACACATGACCCTTCTTTTCCCAGTCACATTTCAGACCTGCATTGCCTAAAATGGACTATTACCAGCCATGACCCAATGTTCTACAGGGCTGGGGTGTGAAGCAAGAGAAGCTACTGCTATCTTCCATTCTGGTAGGAGGTTTCCTGATCATGTGCCCATGGCCCTTCAAGCTGAACTCTGCTGTACCTCTGCCTCAAGAACATCAAAGCAAACATAGCTCCTTACCTGCCATTGTTGTACGTCAGTGAAGTGAAATTCTTCATGAGTTTCCTGGAAATAATGTGTGGGCATTCAGGACCCATTGGATCTAGGACATAAAGGGGTTTTGCAGTGGAATAAGAAACACATACTCTTTTTCGTACTGCCCACCTCCAGCCATCATAATAGCACATTTATTACCATGACTTATCACCTCTTCCCAGGAATATAAGAGAACCTAAAAGGAACCTAGGCATTTGATTTCTAGGTCTCATCATTTTTCAGGTCTAAGAGAAGCTCCTAACACCTTTTATTTTCTTTACAAATGGGATCTCCCTCTTCAATACTGCACCATCCAAAATGTGTGCATGTGTGCCTACACATATATTTCTTTTAATAGATTCCTGCGTTTTAATAGATGGTCCTGTCACAAAATATTAAAACTGAAACCACACTAACAAATATCCTACTAGCACCAAGACCAGTCATTTCTACATCCTTCTTGACTAAGTCCTACGGGGTGACTCCTGCATCTCCAGCAATGCAGGAGGATATTTACAGGCAGGCTTGCCATTTGCTCCTCCATCACCCCACTGCCATTGAAAATGCGAACAATGACCTTTTCAGCACTGACAAGGAGACCCAGATACACAAGGTCTATGGAAGATGGCAAGTCTTGAAAACCTCAGCCAAAATATTTTGTGCAGTGCTTTTGAGAACAGCAGTTCCTGTCAGTTTAAAACCAAGATCCTGAATACAATGGAAGTATGATCACTGTAATTCACACATTGTGCTAATAAGTAAAGAATGATGAAGACATTCTCAAAACCACAAAGAGATATAAAGGATGTATTGTGTACTGTATGCCTCTTGCACCTGGAATATGGAGGCTGGATGAGGGAGAGAGCCGATAGTTCCAGCTTCTTGGCTTAGGACTAAGGTGTGAAAACGTAAAACATGTTTATAAATACAGAACTACTGATAAACTAGAAAGAATCTCAAAATTCCCTGTCTCCAACCAAGAGGATCTCATCGTACCATCCTGATGCACCGGAGTTAGAAAGAGACCAAAAAGTATTAGACATACATCTCCAAGCTGACACAGATCTAATGACCCTCAACAACATGAAGATCCTCAACCTCACCATGAAACAGGCTGAAAGCAACTGCGGCAGCTAGCTCATAGCTCATCACATAGCTCATGCTGGGCAGCTGTACTGTTTTCTACTGCAGTAATTACAAACCAAGATCCAGAAGGTAGCTTAAAAGTGGAGGAGCTGAAAACTCTTACGCTTCTTCTTGATCACTTTCAGCTGGCTGAACTTAATAAGGGTGTCCAGGAACCAGAGGCACCGGGCTTTGTGATCCCTTCTCTTCTCATCAGCAGGCAGGAACTTCAGCTCCTCTAAAACAAAGGAGCAATGGCTGAAGGAGAGAGAGGGGGAAGATGAGCCTCAAAGAACCAGGAACCAGTTTACATCATCAGGAGGACAGGACACACCTGTAACTTCAATGCTCAGCTATTTGAGAAGAGTTCCCTGGACACCTATAAAGCACAGCCCAGAAGGCTGCTTTGTGAGCACACTTTCCTGTCAATGCCCACCATGTTCAGCCAGCCCCCTTCAGCGTGCAGCTATTAAGAAGGTCCCCGCACTGCAGAAACTGCAGGCTCTCAATGTGGCACACAGACACACTTCTACTTTGGCAAAGGCAGACAGGAAGCACAGGGAGTGAGGTGCGGTTTGTGCTTTTCCTGCTCACTTCAGCCCCTCAGCACAATGGCTTAACAGCTCTAAGCATATGTCCACATCAGCCTGCCAAGCCACAGCAACCTCCACAGCAAGTCAGTACTTGGCTGGGACAGTGCCCAGCCATGGGCATATCATGCTCAGCACAGTTCTGTGGTCTACCTTCTAGGCACTTGCCTTCAGACCCCACTTTGGATTTCTCCGCTCTTTTCCTCTGCAATCAGTTCCCCAAAGGGCAGCCATGCTGCTGTGCATGTGACTCCCTCACCTGTATATAACTATACCCCACATTCCCTAAGGTAGGTGTTGCTCAGCCATATTTGGTTCAAATGTCCTCCCTCTGCACCAAAAAGATCAAACTAGGTACAGTGGAGCTGGCAGCAGTAGTCACCCTGCCCCGCAGAAAAACTAGTTTCACAGGGCCCACCTCAACTATTACAAGGGTGTTTGCAGCAGCATTACCTTTTATCTTCCATTTTCTTGGTGATTTCTTCTGGAGTGATGTTAACAAAGACTGCTGCTGGAACCTGCAATGCTTCATACTCTGCTGGGGACAGAACTAGAAGGATTTTAAAGAAAAGAACAAGCATGCCTTTGCTCTCCCTTCTGGTCTGAACAGCCTGCAGTGCGATAAGTTCTATCCACCCTTGCTTTAGGAGGTGTGGGGCAGGGATGGAGGGAAGGAAATTATAAATGGGCAGGACATAACGACAAGACTTGGAAGCTGGCCAATAACAAAGGTCTCTAAAAGGACTGTGACTTGTGACAAGTCACTTCTCCTGCCTGGCTGACCTAATTACCATTCCAAGTCAAACTGCTGCCAACAGGGAGGCAGAGCATCCTGCTCTCTGTAGGAAAGAGGCAGAATATGGGACTTGCAGGTCCAAAAATCTCAACACAGCATGTCCCTGCTCTCAGCTTTTGGCTCATGAGGGGTGAAGGCTAGGCTCATTCACACGCCTGGCAGCACTCACTCTCACATGCCCGACCACTGACATCGAGGCTTACAGGTGTGGGAAACCACTCTGCCACAGAAAAAGATACTGTCCTCAAACTTGTAAACATCTTCTGGTTTGTCAGCATCTTCATTACATGGTGGGAGGAAGATGGAGATGTTCTGTACATCATCTTGGGCCACATCCTGGGTCAAAGCTTAGGAGGGAAGTAAGAGAGTATTTGGACCATACAAACAAAAACACAGAGAACATGACCACAACCCAAATCCTTCTTTTAAACACAAGTCTACTCAATGGTGCTTCTTGGGTAAACACCAGTTTAATCACAGCTGGAGTTTTAAAGATTTAACTCCAGTTCAGTTTATCTCACTCGGGACGTAGTAAGGAAAAGGCTCCAGCTCTTCCCTATTTTGTTTTGTTACTGCCACATGTAGGTGCTGACTGTACAGAAAGCGTTCCAGTAGGCACAGAAAGGCCAAGAGCTTCTGATACGCCTGCTATGTATTTAGCATGCTGGGTTTTAGATTGGTGTCATCACTTCTACCAAGACCTTTCTGCTTCCTAAAATTTAGAAAAGCCACTCCAGACTAGAGAAAAATCCAGGAAAGAAGTGCACCAAGACAAAGTGGTTGCTGCTGCTACACCTCTTGCCTGCAGGGTGGGCCAAATATGGGTTTGGCACCCTGGGTTCCACTGGACATGCACGTGGCCCAAAGCAGCTCTGAGAGCACGGTCAACATCTAATCTGGAACAGAAGGGATGAAAGCTGACGGGTTCTATAGTCAACAGACATCTCTCCCATTCATAGCCAATGAAACTCAGAATCCCCAAACTGCTGGTGGAAAGGAGCTCTGGAGGTCTCCTGTCGAACATCCTGGTTGGAATAGGACTGTCTACAGCACTGGATCAGAGCAGCCCTGGCTTTGTCGTTCCAAAGCTTGGAAACCCCCAAGGACAGTGACCCCACAATGCTCTGTGACCTGTCCCAGGCCTGCACCACCCTCCAAGGCAAGAAGAGTCCCCAGTCTCCCACCTGGACCTCCTGGTGCCCACAGACCACCACAAGTTGTGCTGTGGACTCTTGCTGGCACTGCTGATAAGGCTTGGCTCTGATGGCCCTTCAGGTAGCTGTGGGCTACTGTTAGATCCTCCTTGGCTTCCTCTTTGCCAGACTAACCAAGCCCAGCTCCCTCTTCTTCTCATCAGTTGTGTGCTCCAGGCCCCTGCCTGTTCTTGTTGTCCTGCCATGACTCATCTCTCATTTCTCCACCTCCTTCCTGATCAGGGCAGGGGGGTGGCACAGGCTGGACAACATAATACAGATGCAGCCTCACCAGGACTCAGTAGCGGGGTTATCAACTCTCCTTGAAACATCATCTCAGTGTGATGCTTTGGAGAGTGAACATTCCCTGCAGTAGTGACAGCAACTAAGGCCATGGCAGACTCCTCTTTGCTGCAGGACCCTCCACAGCAGAAGCCTAAGTCCATCAGCCTGGCTCACAACAGTCTGGGGATGGCACTTGATGGGGCTGTGACCTGGTTTAGGGCACGGACCATTTTCCATAGACATGACACTGCAAAGCCAGGGTACAGTTCACCTCAACGAACGTTCAGCTTCTCAGTTCAGAGCAGGTGAATGTACTGCCTTTATCCCAGTAAACTGATATCCAGGGACTCCCAGAAGAGCTCCCAGTAATGGGCAGAGACAGACACTGATGCCACAGGGACCTACCATCATTCAGGCAACTCCCACACTAAGTCTAGCAGGATAAGAAGGAAGCAGTTCCTTTTCCACCAGAAAGATCTGCGAGTTCCTCCACACGTGCCCTTCTCAGCTGTTAGACCAGCTGCTTTCTTGGTCACTCAAAGAAAACCCCTTTCTTCTTCCTATCATACTTGGCAAGGAACAGACAGAAAAAGGCACTTCTGATTGCCTTCATTAAACCCTGAGACAGTATTCTTACCTGTTACTCCCTTTGCATTTATAATGTTTGTTGCTGCTTTTGTCACAGCTGTATTCAGAATATCATTGCCCACTGCATTCATTCGCCGAGAGTTCAGAGCTCGCTTCTGCTTGCTGGTACCAAAGGCCTCAATGCACAAATCCATCTGTGCAAGAGATGCAAATGAAAACACACTGCTGAAGTGAAGACACTTTGCACCTAAGAGGAAAACTCAGCTAACCACCACTTGTTCCACATTCACATTCTCTAAGAAAACTTCAAACATTTCACTGGGCACAACCCAACCATGCAACAAGCACTGATCTGCAGGGGGGCAGGAAGTAACTGGGATTGTAATCAAGCCTAACATAATTATGAAAATACTGCCAAGTTAGGCACTAATAATGCACTGCCTCATAGACCTCCAAGGCACAGAGAGAGTGCTGAATCTGCAGAGGTTTACCCTGCAGTAAACCAAACATCAACCTCAGACAAGTATCATCTGCCAGTGTTAGCTGGATAATCCCAGTAGAATATGATATGGGGTTTCAACTTTACCTTCTCCCTGTAGGATTTATTCTGATAATCCTTTGTGTCATCAGGTATTAAGTTATCTATAAAAGAATGAAAGTTAGTGTGCTTGGCTTGCAGCAGCCGGGACAGGACAGGTATTCAGTACCCCTTTAGCTCTAATACATTACTGAAAAGACTTGGCACATCACTTCAAGATTTCCTCCACAGGACTTTGTCAATTAAAGAACACACTGAATACAAGAGTATGTACCTCAAACAAAAAATGAAAGGCAGGCCTATTTTTGCTATAAAGCCTACAAGCGTAACACACAGATTACAGCAATACCCAGGCCCTGCTGTGCAGGATAAAAATTAGCTCCCAAAAGACCGAACTGTTTGCATTATCCTCCTGGGTTCATTAACAAAAAGCAGTTCTGCTGAAGAAAAGCTGTTTTGTTTTTTAGTGATCTAGCCCCTTGACCTGAAAATTTCTATGCTTCCCTCAGCAGAGCAAACCTAGACAAGGCTGCACTTATTCTGAACAGTGACAACTTTCTTACTGACTCCAGCACTTCCACTCTCCCACTCACTACACTCTCTACTTAACTTTAACCCTAAATTTCACCTTGCTTCCTTCTCCCTCCTTTTTCCACATCACACAGTGCCTTAAAAGGAGAGTGTAATGTATCCTCCTTCCTCCATGTTGAGGCAGTAAGGCAGAAATGAGGATGAAAGAGCAGCCAGGTAGACAACAGAGAGCACTGCTGTCAGCAACCAGGCAGTCAATAGCTGAATGCATACACAGGTCTAGCATGCTGTGATTCTGGTGCTGGGGTTAAAGACAGTATCCTCCTACCTGACAGCAAGGGCTGCATGTTGAATATTTCAGCATTATAGACTTCCATTTGCCCAGAGTCCTTGTCTAACACACCAACAAAATACCTGGGGAGAACAGGGGCAAGTGATTAGTTAGAAACAGTCCAGTGGAAGTGATGTTTTAAAATACATGGTGCAGAGCCATGTGTAGTCCCCATCCCCTGCAAATTCTTCTGCCTTGCAAATGCAAGTTTTCCGAGCACATTCAGAATGTCACAATAAAACAAGTTACCCCCAAGGCATGCACATATATATATACATACATATTAAAAAAAAAATATAAAAAAATGAAGACTTGTTGCTCCAAGTAAATGTCGAAGTCTTAAGACAACTAAATTAGTTCCAAAATGCACAGATGAAGTCTAGGTGCTGGAGTCCTAGCTGCTATTCTCTTTTGTCTTTTTTGATGTGTCAGGGCCCTTGGTTTCTCAGTGCTTCTATGCAGTTTCCTGTGTTTTTAAAACATGGGTTCCCTGTGGCCAGTTCTCTGCTTAGTACAAGTCACTTTAAATTCTCACAGCTTCTCAAAAATGTGACTTTGCTGTCTCTAAAATAGCATAATTTCTCTCAGGTAAATTCCTTTTCATCCCACATTTCAGAGGGGCGAGCCCAAATGGTTTGTGCTGCTCCTCGCCATGTCTCATGACCCACCAGGAACAGGCAGTATGTCACCCTTGGCTGAAGTTGATCAGGGTATATCAACTGCACCAGTTTCTTATGCACCCAAAAGAGTTCATTCCATGTGATCCTTTCCGACTGGTACCTGAACTTGGCTCTGCTCCAAAACCATGTCTTCCTAAAACTCAGGACACACCTTCTGAAGACAAAACCCACTTGCACAACAGGTTGCCTGTTGCAGTGGGAGCAATACTATGCAGCTGCTCTCAGAGGAGCTGCCAGAGTACAGTGGGAATCACAGCACCTCACTGGCCAGAAAGGATCTCTGGTCAGTTGCTGCTGTCCCAGGAAGCCCAGAGGTTTGGCAGTCCCATTGACTTTCCACTCAGAATAAACTGGGCTGTTTGCTCAGAGGTGTTTTCTGCTCCCTGTTATACCCACATTAGCAGTTGTGAGTACAGTTCTAGGCTGACAGCTGCCAAGAGCTATGGGAATGTATCCACTGGAGGAAATCCTCATGCACGCAGCTGAAGCAGATGTGGGAGGAAAGGGACAGAAGGATGGGGTGGGAAAGCTTGAAAGAAAAGCAAGAAATGACTTAATTGATTCTTGCCTGCATCTCTGGAGATCCTGAGCCATGTGTACACCTAACGCAAAACTAATACTTGAAGCTGAACATGTATCAGCAGTTATCTTGCCTTGTTAGTTTCCATAGCTCAGGATCTCCAGAGGTGCAGGCAAGAACCACTTAAGCCACTAAAACCATCTCTTAATCAATGTTCAGAGATAAGAGTGCTAAAACCATCTCTTAATCAATGTTCAGAGATACGAATGCTAAATCTGCCTAGAAATAATACTGCATTGATACCTGTATCATACATATTCATTAAACTAATTTTACCTCTCCAAACTCAAGAAGAAAAAGCCCCTAGTGCCTTTTTTCAGCTACAGCATCTTAAACTGAAGACTGTCATATATGAAGGTCCAGCTCTCCTGGTTTCACTTCTCAGAGAGAAGAACAAAGATTAGTATTAGCATGTTTTGGTGGACTATACGCAGTGGTGAAACCAGTTCCTTTTACAGAATTACAGAGCTGAGTGTTTCAGTTGGAAGGGACCTACAGCGATCATCTAGTCCAACTGCCTGACCAATTCAGGGCTGACCCAAAGTTAAAGCGTATTATTAAGGGCATTGTCCAAATGCCTCTTAAACACTGATGAGCATGGGGCAACAATCACATCTCTAGGAAGCCCATTCCAGTGTTTGACCACCTTCTCTGTAAAGAAATGCTTCCTAATGTCAAATCTTTTTCAGATCATAGGACCACCAGAGCACTAACATCAGAAGGCACCTCATCTTCCTAACAGTTTTACACAACTCTGCTTTTCACTCCCTCACCCTACCTGTACTCTAACTAGTCAGACACCATCAGGTCAGTGCAGTCCAACTAGAGAAGGGATGAGCTATGTGAGCAAACTGCACGAGGCAACTGGAGTGGATCTACGGAGCAGAGCACGTGGTACCAAGAGCCTGACACGCACATTACATGCATTTCAGTGTTGCATAGGCTAGTAGGGGCAGCAATACGCACCAAAGGAGAAAAGAAACACCTCTGGGTATAACAAGGCAAGATTATTTCACATTGGCTCTCCACCTATTTGGCGGTTCTTCTATCAGAGAACGAGAAAGATCTCACGGACAGAATACTTCTTAGGAGGCCAGTGGGATCTGCCCCAATGCCACAAATGTCACATTCTTAACCAGGACACGTAAAGGCTTGTGATTTCACCAACACTTCCTTCTACAGTGTGTGGCACAGACAGCTTATTAGTTCACACAGCAGCATTGTGCTGTGGCCCCGAAGTTAAATTGTGATTAATGACCAAGGGGCTTCTGGGGCAGTAGCAGATGACCTTAGTGATTTTGTAATCTTTATTTCTTAGTTTCTTAATAACAAAGCTGTTATTCCTCGGTTTCATCAACATGAAATCATCTCCTCATGCTTTCCTTCACAAGACCTTTTCAAATAAACTCTATTTGTATGTAATGTCACAACTTCCAAAGGGACATAAGGTGCACAAACAATGCAGCTGCAGGTGCTAGTCTCCTGTAGAAATCCTCTTGATTCAAATCATGGCCTCCATGGGAACTTCTGAGCCAGTTTTAAGAAAGGCTACCAGCAACTTTGTGTCTGAGCAAGTCCTCTGCTTCCACCTCCATGTCCCTGCCCCCATTTTGCCAGCAAGCCATACCTGCATAGGGAGTTACATTTCATAACTCCACTGCTGAAGTTATTCCCCACATACGAAAGCCTTTCAGTTTCTGAGACCTGAAAAACAAAGAAAAATTACTTGAATACAAGGCTGTGAATAACCTTCTCTGCATCCACTTTATTTTCCCTAGTTCCACAAAGCTCTACATTCCCAGGCATTGGACACTAGTCACGTGTAGGCAAACTTCACTTTGCCCATTTTGGGTACTTTTTGCATAAGGTCAAAGTTTTTACAAGACAGACAACATTTCTACCCATGATATTTAATTCTACCTCAGCCTTCACTGGGCCAGAAGGTGACGAACCATTTTAAAGAAATCATGGGACTCATAATTTAAATTTAGAGTTTATCAGTGTAGCAAACTTGGGTGTCACCACAGTTACAATGCCTCACTAAGCTGACCACTGTACTTTAATCCAGAAGCAACAGTTTGTGAAAGAAACTGGGTTTACTCACAAAGCCACTAGTGAAGAGAGACCAGGCCTCTGCCAGCTAATTTAGGATACTATTTCCAATGCTTTCAGGTCCTTAACACAGTTGCTCAAAGCTTCTTTAAGCTTCCAGCCAGGACAAACCTTACAATTTCAGCCTGGGCCAAAGGCACACGTTGGGCAGAGCCACCACTGCAACTAAGGGGAACTCAGTTTAAAATGTAATTTTTAATGATCATTTTAAATGATCATCTCCAGTACTGTCAAATGACTGAAATTCAATGACTAAAAGAGCTAGCACTATCAGGAATGGCTGTACTGGGTTTATGTGGCAAGGTTTTGGTAGCGGGGCAGGGGGGGCTACAGGGATAGAAGCTGCTCTAGAAGCTTCCCCCATGTCCAACAGACCCAATGCCAGCCGGCTCCAAGATAGACCTGCTGCTGGCCAAGGCCAAGCCCATCAGCAATGGTGGAAACACCTCTCTGATAACTTATTTAAGAAGGGAAAAAAAGCTGCTGCAGAACAGAAACTGCAGCCAGAGAGAGGAGTGAGAACATGTAAGAGAAACAACCCTGCGGACCCCCAGGTCAGTGCAGAAGGAGGGGGAGGAGATGCTCCAGGCAGCAGAGCAGAGATTCCCCTGCAGCCCGTGGGGAAGACCATGGTGAGGCAGGCTGCCTCCCTGTAGCCCACGGAGGTCCATGGGGCAGCAGATCTCCACCTGCAGCACGGGAACAGAGGACCCCACGCCAGAGCAGGGGGATGCCCGAAGGAGGCTGTGACCCCGTGGGAAGTCCGTGCTGGAGCAGGCTTCTGGCAGGACCTGTGACCCCGTGGAGAGAGGAGCCCAGGCTGGAGCAGGTTTGCTGGCAGGACTGGTGACTCCGCAGGGGAGCCACGCTGGAGCAGTCTGTGCCTGAAGGACTGCACACCATGGAAGGGACCCACACTGGAGCAGTGCATGAAGAACTGCAGCCCGTGGGAAGGACACACATTGGAGAAGTTTGTGGAGGACTGTCTCCCGTGGGAGGGACCCCATGCTGAAGCAGGGGAAGAGTGAGGAGACCTCCCCCTGAAGAGGAAGAAGCAGCAGAGACAAGTGTGATGAACTGACCACAACCCCCATTCCCCATGCCCCTGTACCGCTGAGGGGGTAGGGAGGCAGAAAATTCAGGAGTAAAGCTGTGCCCGGGATGAAGGAAGGGGTGGGAGGGAACGTATTTTAAGATTTGATTTTACTTCTCATTACTCTACTCTGGTTTGATTGGCAAGAAATTAATTTTCCCCAGGTTAAGTCTCTTTTGCCCGTGATGGTAATTACTAAGTGACTTCTCCCTGTCCTTATCCTGACCCACGAGCCTTTCATTATATTTTCTCTCCCCTGTCCAGCTGAGAAGGAGGAGTGATATAGACCAGCTTTGCTGGGCACCTGGCAGCCAGCCAGGGTCAACTCACCACAATGGCTCAACCACCTAAACGTATTTTGAAATGTTTGTATTTCTACTACACTGCAGTATATTTCCCCTGAGGATTTTGGATGAAAAGTCATTTATTCCTTGAGTGAATCATGTATGTAAGCAGCTGTAAAACTTAATAGCAGCAGCAGAAAGCACCTTCAGACTTTAATCTTGGTTCTCTCATCACTGAAAGAAACAGAGACCTCTTTATAATGTAATTTAATGACAACAACAACAAAAACTTTGGTAAAGAATTCACTGTGTTCACTGCATAAACATAACACAACAGATTTTGTGATCAAATGGACCTGACTAGTTGTTAAGTAAGAGCTTTTATCTTTGAAACATTATTTCCCTTTAGGTTATTAAAATAAATCACAAACACACGTGTGCACACACACAGACACACACACACAGCTTCAGTAAATCAGCCTCTGCCTGAGAATACACAATCATGTATCATTCACAATTTTTCAAATAAGCACGTATTCAGTTCTGATGAAAAAGTTACTCTCACATGTCACTTTCAATATCATTATCAAAATGTCCCATATTGCATTACTCTAGTTCCTTTCTGTTCCAACAGTCAACCTGCAATGCCAAGCATGACAGGGCATGGTCTGATCCTGACATGCTCCACAGAAACCACCGTGCCCGGACACCCGGTGGGGCTGCAGGACCTGCACCCACTTCTCCCAGCTCCAAGGACACGGCACGGGTCCCCACAGAAGTGCAGGCAGCCTCAGTGGGGAGCCCGGCTTGCCAGCAACAGAGGCTTTACAGGGTAAGGGAATGGCTCTCCTCTGCCCACCCCTGCGCAGAGCTTCCCTGAACAATATAAGAGGTTCCCTGAATGATAAGAGCTTCCCCGAACAATAAGGGCTTCCCCATTCTCCCAAGCCCCATCACACTCACCTCTGTTGTAGCAGCAGCCTACCTAAGAACCAGACCTTCCTCTGAAATCCGAAAGATTTTGTGAAATTTGTAAAACGGTTCCCCTCTCTCACACAGACTGGGGCTGAACTCTGATTATTTTTTAAAACATTTGCTACAAAGCAAAGCTCCATGCAGATTTTCCGAGCCTTGCTCACTACACACTAACAACAGCAGCTGGAGCCGGGCAGCAGGCTGGAATTTGGAGGGGAACAGCGGTCTCCCTGAAATGGGACCAGATGGGCTGCATGTCTGACTGAAGTTTCTAGTTTCTACTTGCAGGAACTGCCATGACCGCAGCCTTAAGAGCAAAAAACGGTGAAAAGGGTCACCTTCGCTACCCGCTGAGGTGCGAATTACCCGCTTGTCCTCGGCAGGGCCTGGCCGCAGCTCTCACCCCCACCACCGACGGGCCGCGGGGCCCCGTTCTGGGCGGCTGCCCAGGCTGCAGCTCAGCGATCCCCGTTAAGCAGCGATCCACGGGGCAGACAACGGTGGGTGGACGGTGTCAGCGCCTCACCCACCGCCACAGCCCCGTTCTGAGCGGGCGAAGCTCTGGACTCCCATAGCCCCTTTACGCACCGGAGCCGCCGAGGCTCCCAAACCCACGAGGACGGACTGCAGGCGACCACGGGAGAGCGATCCACGGGCGAACCCTTACCAGGATCCTCCGGTGCTTCTTCCGGGGATGGGCCGTATCCTTGCTTCGGTAGACGGTGAACCGCATGGAGTCGGACCGCCGCAGCCTACCGTTGGAGAACTGCACTGCAAGGCGGCGGAGAAAAGGCCGTGAGACCGAGCCGTGAGACCGGGCCGCGACCCTCGCTCCCGGCCTCCCACGCCCCAGCCCAGCCCGTCCCCGGCCCCCACCTCACCCAGCACCGCCGGCTGCTCGGCCTCGGGGTTCCCGCGGTAGCACCAAGCGGCGGCAGCGGCGGCCATGGCGCAGGACAGCGAGGGACGGGACCGTGGGACGTCCCTCCCGGGGCGGACCGGGAAACCCTGCACCCTCCGCCCGCCTCACGGACGGGTTCTAAACGAGGCCCCGGCTCTCGGGCGGCGGCGGCGGCAACACTCGGGGTGGGAGAGCGGTTCACTGCCGCCACCGGGCCTGCTCCGCTGCAGCCGCCATACCCGGACGCGCGGCCTGGCCTGGCCTGGCCGGCGGAGGGCGCCCCTCCGCCCCACCCCCGGGAAAACGGAACCTGCCCAATCACGGCTGTGCTTATTGCCGAGTGGTGGGGTTGGGAGGGTGTGGGGGGGAGAGAGGATAGGGCCGTGCCGCTGCTTCTCAGTAACGTAGGCCGTCGATTGGTTGGGGGGAGCAGTGGGCGGGCCCTCTTCTGGCTAGTGGGTCACTGCGCCATGGCATCACTTCCGGCGTCTGCCGCCGCCGCAGCGCAGGGCCCGTAGGGGCGGAGCGGAGGACGGGGCCGCAGGGCCGAGGACGACGGCCGTGACCGGCCATTCCCTTCCCTTCCCTTCCCTTTCCGCCCCTTCCTGCCGCGGCCCTTCCCGCACGGAGAGCGGTGGTGAGCGGCGTACCGTAGGTGAGCGGCGGCGGCCGGCGGCCGGGAGTGTGTGTGGGGGGGAACGGGAACGGGAGCGGGAGCGCGCAGGCGGGGGCGCGCGGGGCGGCGGTAGGTGACGTGTGCGGGTGGGGGGCGGGGCGGAGAGCTGCGGGTCGTCCGCCCCTTCCCCGGTGTCCGCCGCGGGTGACCCCTCCGGGTTATTTGGAAGCCCCACGGGAAGACGGAGAAGCGGGCGTGGAAGGTGGTGAGGGGCGGGTGGGGAACCGGTCACGGTCCCGGTGCCTGCGGGGAGAGTGCGGTCGCCGGAGTTTTGCCGGTGGGGAGGGGATGGAGATCGGTACCGGCGGCGTGGAGGACTGCGGCTGGCCGGGGAACGGGGTTCTGTTGCGCTCGAGAAGAAGCCGTGGGGCGGAACGCGGTCCCCGTTCTCGGTGGGGGTTTCCATCCACTGGGGAAACTCCACGTTTCCGTGGGCCTGCGGGGACACGGAGCCCCCTGCGGCGGTTCTTCCTGCCGGGGTCCGGTGGAACGAAGCTGGCGCTTGGTCTCTGCCCCGGGACCGCTGGAAAAGCTTTTGGTTCTGACCTGGGCAAGACGGACGAAGCTGCGTTGCCGACTGCGAGAGGCTGCTCGTGACCTGGAGGGCCTTTTCCTTGGGTGTGCAGCGAAGTCTCCACAAGACACAAAACTAAAACATGTGGATACGTTTTTAACTACTGAAGATGGAAGGACGAGGCGTAGATGCTATCTTGAGTTTTGAGGGGGACATAAAACTTGGATATTCTGGGCGATGTAAAAAAGAAAAAAAGGCATGACTCCATTCTTCAGGACAGTACCTTTCAGTGCTTTCAGGAATGAGCACAGGAACAACAGCCTTTCCTATCTGTCAGTTACTTTAACGTTGGAATTTTCAGAGAAACATACCTTCAGGTGACAAGTTATAAATTAGGCTTTACTTTCTTGTTGGTGTAACTATTGAGTTATGGTTCATCTTTTGGAGGACAGCACAAGGGTGAAGAGGTGTTACATGTACTGTTGGTGTACAAAAGTTGCATGCACACCAGCTGCTTCTGTGGAATGTATATGGTACCTCTGTGGTATTGACCTCACTAGCTGCTGGTCTTTCTTATGGTCGTGCTAACAAAGGCAAACTCTGCTGTAAACCCAAGTTATAAAGAAAAGGTAGACCTGGAGCGGTGTCTGTGTGAAAACAGAGAAGGAAGTTACCATCTTTGAACTGAAAAAAAGCTGATTAATTTCTTCCTCCACCTTTCAAAAACTACTCAGAAGGACTTCAGTTAATTCAGCATAATACATTCAAATAATGTAAATTGTTACCCTCTAGTGTGACTTTTAAACTGTAATTAAGGCAACGTGTTCATTTTAATTCTTCATTAGTACATGCTTCTATTGGGTTTTGTGGTGAGGCTTTGGTAGTGGGGGGCTGCAGGGGTGTATTCTGTGAGAAGATATCAGAAGCTGCCCCATATCAGATGGAGCCTGTTTCAGCCAGCTCTAAGATGGACCCACCATTGGCCAAGGCCGAGCCAGTCGGCAACAGTGATAGCACCTCTCTGATAACACATATAAGAAAGGGTAGAAAACGCTGCGCAACAGCAGCTGGGAGAGAGGAGTGAGAAAATGTGAAACAACTCTGCAGATGCCCAGGTCAGTGAAGAAGGGGCGGGGGGGAGGTGCTGCAGACACCAGAGCAGAGATTCCCCTGCATCCCATGGGGAAGAGGCTGTCCCCCTGCAGCCCATGGAGGTCCACGCTGGAGCAGGTGGATGTGCCCTGGAGGAAGCTGCAGCCCGTGGAGAGCCCATGCTGGAGCAGGCTGCTGGCGGGACCTGCAGCCCCTTGGAGGGAGGAGCCCACACTGGAGCAGGTTTGCTGGCAGGACTCATGACCCCATGGGGAACCCGTGCTGGAGCATTGTGGTCCTGGAGGACTGCACCCCATGGAAAGGACCCACGCTGGAGCAGTTCGTGAAGAACTGCAGCCCATGGGATGGACCCATGTTGGAGAGGTTCGTGAAGGACTGTCTCCTGTGGGAGGGACCCCATGCTGGAGCAGGGGAAGGGTGTGAGGAGGAAGGAGCAGCAGAGGTGAAGTGTTATGAACTGACTGCAACCTCCGTTGTCTATCCCCCTGTGCTGCTTGGGGAGAGGAGGTAGAAGAGTTGGGAGTGAAGTTGAGCCTGGGGAGAAGGAAGAGAGGTGGGGGGAAGGTGTTTTTAGTTTTATTCTTCTTTCTTTCTATCCTATTCTGTTATTTATTGGCAGTAAATTAAATTAATCTGCCCCAAGTTGAGTGTTTTGGATGGTGGTTGGTGAATGATCTTCCTGTCCTTACTTCAGCCCACAAGCTTTTCATCTTACTTTCTCCCCCATCTTGCTGAGGAGGGGGGGTGAGAGAGCAGCTGGGTGGGTGTCTGATCAACCCACCACAATGCCAAAATAGAACTGTGCAGTACATCCATGTACATGTAGGTTTTTTTCCCTTCTGAGGGTTAAATAATGTTAGAAGATGAGTTTTTTAAATGAGTTTTGGAAGATCAGAAGCAGACAATTCAGCAGTTTTCATTTGAAATACAGTAGTAATCTGCTGAATCAGTTATGTGGACATAGTTATTTGCTTAGGCTGAAGATGTGTAATACTAATAATCCATTGTGGTGGTATGCAGTTAACCCTAGTTTCATTGGGGTTAAAAGCTTAGGCAAAGGAATCACCAAGGAAGGTGGTTGGATGGCATTGTTTAAAATTCTTGAATCTCTGGTAAAGAGTGAAGTTGAGCTAGATTTAGAAATGATTGCCATATTGAGCAAGAAGACATCATGCTGGCACCAAGCTGTCTGTGCTTACCCTTTCCTATGGGATCCTTGCCTGTAGACCTTTGGTTCTGAGTGGTGTTTGTGGTTTGATTCATGAACTGGGGGTGATGGTAGGCAGGAGAAGCTGGCAACTGAGCTTCCTTTGCAGCATTGGGCATTCTTGTTGAAGGACGATGGCAGTGACAGAGACTGCCGTGGTACCATGAACCTCAGGAGAGGTTTTCTGAACTGGTAACATAACTGTGAGTTCAGATCAATCCTCATTGATGGCAGTTTGTCTTTCCATGCCCTTAAATGGCTTTACTGCCTGTTCTGTATAGCAGCATTCTCTGTTTTTCCCTTTGTAAATAAATCAAATAGTGATACTGCCCAAACAGCTTTCCTCAGGTGTTTCACTGTGCAATGCCTAAAAAACTGTTGTGCTCATGGGAACAGCTGTTTTCTCCTATCTAGATACAGTTTTATAGCTTCCTAAGATCAAGAATAGAATCCATGATCTTCTTTTCCTGTTTCCTATTGATAGCAAGAAAACACTATGCTTTTGTAAGTTGACCAGAAAAGCATAGTCAACTCTTCTGAGAGAAATTGATGCCTGTGAAAGCCCTGGTACTGACCTTCAAGCCCAAACAATGAAGGGGTTAGCCAGGAATTACAAGGCAACAGTGTTCAGTCTGTTCAGAATATGCAGCAGTACAGGTGTGTTAAACAGTAGAATCACAACAAAGAACGCCCCTGGTGACAAGCTGAGATGGCACATCAAAATGCAGGAGTGTCACATTTCAGTCTCCTCCTGCGTGTCTTCCTCTGAAGTATCACACTGTGCTGCAGGATCCGACCGAGAGACGGAGAGATTAATCACAGGACTGGGAGGAGGTGAGGTGGAAATGTCAGGAAGCAGGAGGATGGCCATGTCACAGGTAGTATCTGTTTCTTCAGGTAACTAAGAGTGTCTAAGAAAAACCTCACCTTTTTTTTTTTAGGAAGCTTTTTGTTGGTCCTTTCAAAGATGCTCTTTGCAGTTGGCAGACTGTGCTGTTACTGTTTGTTAATGAGTTGGTGTTGCCATGGGTTGGACTGTCTATTATGCGGTAGATGATCAGAAAATACTAAGCCATATCCTAATCTCTTACTCTTCTCTGGAAGGCTGATGCAACCAGCAGCAGTGTTTGCAGTGCAGTTTATCATTTCTGATTCTTAGGCAAGTTGTAATTCATCTTCGCTGACAACAGGAAGATAAACTGTGTGAGTTGAACTGTATATAAAACCGGGCTAAGGAAACACCTCTAATCAGATGTTGGAAGCTCAACTGTCAGTCATGAAAGTCACACACACACACACACAAAATGCCTTTCATGGCTGGCACTCATTGTATTGTTGCATACACGAAAGTGATATAACACTGGACTCTACTTCAGTAGTATGAGTCAAATCCAGAAATCATTTCAACTACTGTTAACTAAAATTCCACCATATGCTAAGTTTGAAAACACTCTCAGAGCAGAGAACACATACCCTCCATGTTTCAAAGTGTCAAAACTTGCTGAAGATGTCAAAGAAAGTGAAGACTTCCATTTCGTCCTGCCTCTACCCTCTCACCGTCCTGCTGACTTGCTAAAAAACCAACAAAACTGGTAGTACAAAGTATTTTCTAAAATAACACTTGTATCACTGACTCCTATCTAGATATATGTTTGTATTTCAGGCTTCAGGGGAGCTTTTTATGAGATGTATTATTTCAAGCACAATGGTTAAGCACAGTACAAGTGTATTACAATCTTTTGTAAAATGTAATTTAAGCTAAAAGGCAAACAGTTATTAATCTTATATTGGCACACTTTCAACTTCTGGCAATATGCCAGGGATTCCTTGCAGGCCTGGTACCTAGAACATAAAATGCATTTAAATACAGATTGTTGGGAGTGGGGTTTGAGGTGCAAGTAATAAATTGTCCTTCATTTATCTGATAAGATAAAAAGCAAGTACCTACTCTAAAGTTTTCAGTAGTGTATTGGTATGTGAGATTTATTCTGATACTGTTCTGCTGAATGATGTAGTTGAGGCAGCTTTTGTTGTTGGTTTTAGTTACAAAATCAATTGCTTTGCAAAATTTTTAAAAGCTTCTTTAGGGGGAACTTGAGGTTGCTTTTTTTTTTGACTATGTATGTTTGCTTGACAGTGGCTCAGGATTGCAGTGTAATCTAAACTGTGTCCTTTATTATTGGACATAGTAATAAAATTTTACATAGATCATTATTCAGGATCCTTATTTTTCACACTACTTTATAGTGAGTTAACTTTAACTTTTTTTCAGAGAAGCAAGAGAAAAGGTTTTGATTCTGCAGTAGTTTCAGTGCCAGTGTACTTGCTTTGTCCCATCTTGCTGCCGCTTAAGTATTAGAGCAGAGGGATCTGATGGAAGAAGGGGCTGTAAGTCTACATAGTATTACTAATGGTAATCATTCAAGAAATAGAAAGAAACCGTATGAAGAAATTATTACCATTACGAGTAGTAGAAATATGTGCTAATAAAACCTGAATTCCTATGGAAAAATCCATAGTGTCCCTTCTGCTACGTGATTGTTACCAGCTGTCCCTTGTGTTTCCTACCTTATTAAATTCCATTTTGGCTCTGTCCTGGGTGAGGGCTCTCTGGTTGGTGTGAGTGCAGCCACGGGGTACATTGGAGCAAGCACAGGTGAGCGAAGATCAACTGCATGAGCTGGTGAAGTGACCTGGGAGCAAGGGGGTCTGTGGGTCCTTAAGGGCAGCTCTGGTGTGAGAGTGCCTGTGTCTATAGGGGCAAGAACGTGGCAGAGTCAGATGTGGGACTAGGGGAGTCCCAGTTGGCTCTGTGTACCTGTGACAGTCTGTACTAGCAACTGGAGCCAGGCTGTGGCCTCAGGGACTTGTATGTCTGCAGACTGGGGATGGGGAGACTGGGACCCAGGGGACAGCTACTGGGAGAGCCAGCTGCTGGAGGGGTCCGCCTTGTACACCTGTATGCCTGTTGTTGCTGGTGGACTTCCATCTTGCCTGTCCAGAGAGGGGACCAGGATGAGGCCTCTGGTGCTACCTGTGTTTGCGTGAGTGCCGAGCGTCTCTTGTTGCATATATGTGTGCTCTGTGCACTGGTGCCTGCTGCGAATGCATCTTCTCCCACTCTCCTGCTGGGACGTGGGGATATTTAGCAGGAACAGCCTTGCCTCTCTTGGGCTGTTGGATCTGCACTGGTATGTTTTCCTCTAGCAGTGAAGAGGCAGGTTAAGTATTTAAATATCTACCGAGCACACTTTCTATTCAAAGGTTAATTATCTTTTTAAGTGTGTAATCAAAATGCTAGGGAGAAAATGCTTCCTTATTAATTTCTACTAAATCAATCTTACATTAAAAAAATCCATAGTTCTCCTAAAAGTCTTCTGAAAATACCAAAGAAAGCTGTAAAATTGAAAGTCAGAGAGGTAAGTGCATATAAAAGTACACCTCCAGTGACCTGTGGTTTAGTGCCTTCCCCAGATAGAGGTGGCATGTGAATATTTAAGAGCTCTCAGTTGTTGTTGGTTTTTTATGAATCTATGTAATGGCTGTTGAATTCATGTGTACTTGCCCACGGCAGGGAGTTCTATAGCTTTACTGCGTTATGTGAAGGAGTGTTTCTTTGATTCTGACCCTGCTGGTTTCATTTCATAGGCCTTGGTCCAGGGACATGTAGAACAGTTGTTTTCCAGTCAGGATTTTGCAGATGGTTTTTCATTGCTTGCCCTTAGAATTTTTCTGGCTCTGACTATTTGTATTTATAGTAAAACTACTTGTAGCTAAACAATTTGGTATAGTTTCTTTTCACTTGTGGTCATTTGTTTGATTATAAAGCTAAGCTGTTATCTTTCCTGCAGCTCTCCAAAAGGCTGCTGAACTCAGTGTCTGCTGTTTGTACCACTGATGTCCACTCTGAGTCCCACTGACTGGTTCTCATTCAGCGGAAGATTTCATCTAACATTCCCTGGGTCCCCAGGATGTGAACTGGAGCTGGCTGTGAGCCTCCTGAAGGCTGCAGAAACTGGCTACTGAAACCACTCGCTATTCAGTTGGGAGCATCACTGTCCATCATCCGAATAGGCATTCACACACCATGTGATGGGATGCCACCCATCAGATGCTGCAGATGTTGGGTCATTTGATAGGGGAATGATGGGGATGTGCAGCCCACGGGTGGTTCAGGAGAGTCCTTATGGCCAGCTGTTGGTGAAAGGCGAGGTATCACTGAAGCGGGAGGGGAAGACAGACTGAATGTGCGTATCCAGAAATATGCCACTCATATATTTTGGTATCTGCTTAGATGCATTGTATGTATTTAGTAACCTGAAGTAGTTGATATGTCACCGAATGTGGTATGTGGTTAGTATACAGTATACACAACTGAAATCGAGTTTTATAATTTTCAGTTGATCTTGTATGAGATCTCAGCTTCACTGTGGGGTCTGTGTTTGTTCATTCTGGTTCAAGGACTTTAGCCCTTACGGTGTAGTAAAAGTTAAATACCAAGCCAAATTAATGTTACTTAAAGCAAAACTGGGGTTTGTCTTGTTCGAGGTGCATGAAGGATGCAATCACTTCTGGTGACTGTAAGCAAGGACTCTCTGAATTCTGAAATCCCAAATCATTGCTCAAAACAATGACTCTTGCCTGTTTTCTGTGGTTCAAATACATATTGCTGCCTGTGCAGAAATACCTTGGACCATCGCTGTAACCCATCTTCCTTTCAATCCTTCCTTCCTTCCAGCTCAATCTTTTTACTGATGTGAGACCCTGTCCTCATGTTGTTTGGTGTTTTCCACCTCCAGTCTTCTCTGGGCATTGGCTTGAATGCGTTATTACATACCCTGCTGAAGCACACCACCTGCTGGGATTGGCTTAATAAAGGCAATGCATGAGCTCTCCAGTATTTTTTATCTTCTACAGTGCGTTTCCTAAAATGACCTAAAGCAGTGCACAGACTGGGAACTGTTGGGGTGCTTGTGAACAGCTTGCTTCTGACAACCCTTGAAGCTGGAGCAGTCTCTGTGCTTTCTGCAAAAAAGGTACAAGTGGAACGATTTCGTTCTTGGTTGCAGGTGGGGCACAACAAAGTGCTCCCATCTTAGCTGTAGGTGGTGGTACTAATGGTTCAGCACTGCTGCATTTTGGAAAGTCACTGTAGTTAATACCAAGGTGTCATCTAGTTCTGGTCCTCAGGGAAAGGAGATCCCTTGCCTCTCCTGGTGCCTGGCATTTTCCAGGGTGCCTGCCAGTAGGCTGTAGTGTTTTACACTGTGCAGATTAGCCCTGCATATAGCCGTAGAACTGTGAAATGGTTCCTTGGAGCTGTCGCTCTTGACTGGGGAGTAAAGTGAAAAGAAAGTCGACAAACATCTAGGCCCCCCGAGAGCACACTGATGCTATAGTGATGCTACTCTAAATGGAGCGAGAGTTTCTTTGTTGCTCTGGGAACTGTTGTCCCCCTGCCCCCATCTCCTCCCCCTCTCTCCAAATGCCCCCTAGATCCTGTGTTTTAGTCCTGTGAAGCTAAGAATGGAGCATTAGCTCTGGCATAACACTTGGCCCATCTCAGAGGTGAGCAAAAGAAGATAAATGAAGAATTGTTTGGCAATCCCCTCTCAACTTCCCAGAGATGCCTAGCTGGAGAGGAACTTTCCTTACAGAGGAGATTGTCCCTGCACGGTGCTTTCTGGGACAAAGCAGGGCATGAGTTTAACCAGGTGCGCCTGAGCAGAAAAGGCAAGACAGCGATGTAGCAGCACTGCTCACAAAGCAGCCTTAGCCTCTGCCATATTCTAGACACTTCTTGCTGGGACTTGTGGCTCTTGTCACAGGCTCCCCGTCTTCCTTTTGTCCCGCTGCCTGAGGTCAGTGAGTGTCAGGGTCTGCTCCTTTGTTCCTCCCTCCTCCTACAACCACCAGGAAGCATTTCCTCACTTCTCCTTGTGTTATACTTCTCTTGGAGAAAATGTGTAGAAATAAAAAACGTGCAATTCCAAAGTTTGTCTTGTTTGACATTTTTTTGTTTGAAAATGTCATCTTCTTTTTACTGTCAAATACACATTCTTAGTGAAAGATAAATAAAATCACCTATCATCTGTATTCCTATTACTTATTTTAAAAAGGGGCAAAATCAAATTTTTCTGTGTTATTACATAACTTCATTTATGGAGATAAGGAGGACTGTGGCACAGTACTCAAATCTCATTACGGTGCTTATTTCAGGCATTCAGGAATCGTAGCCTTAGTGCTGCCAAATTAGGGGATTTTTGAATGCTGCCAATAAGCCTGGACCCTCACCATTGCTGGAAGGCATGAACTATAATTTATTTATTTCTTCTTTTTAAAATACACAGGAACCAATTATGGTTGGGGGCAACAGATTTTTGCCAGCAGAATTTTTTGCTTTTCAGCATTTAGGTAAAACTGTGGTTCTTTGCCAGCCTGTATCCTTTGGAGAGGGGCAAGGTTCTTTGTCCACGGACTAGGTGGTAAAATCTTTCTCCAGCAAAGACCTGCAAAGTGTATGTCATGTGTCTTAGAGAAGGAGGAGGTGGGTGAATGCCAGCTGCCTCTTGGCTGGAGAACAGCAGCTGCTCCTAGATTAGCTCCAGCCTGGCAGCTGAGGCAGGCACGGGCTATTTACTGAGATTTTTTTGTGACCTAATGGTTTCAGTCTTTGTGCTTTATGTTAGTTTGCCACCTCTTCTGGCATGAATTCAGATCTCTTTGCCTACTGTACTACCAATTCCTTTTCTTTTATGTCGGCCGATGTTAGTCTAAGTGCAGCAAAAGCGGCAGATTTGAGGAAGTCCATTTGTCCAGGTTGCCCCTAAGGGATTTCATAAGCCTGGGAATCAGAAAACGGTAGCTGTTCATCACACAGTAGTGTCCATAGTAGCCTCAAAACAGGCTAAAAACTGAGAGCATCTGCATCTAGGGCCTCCCTACCCTGTAGCTGTCTGTAGTCTCCCTGACAATGCAGAACTTTGTTATTTAATGACAAGAAGTGTTATAGAACACAATTACTCTGCCCATCCTTTCCGTAACTGTTGGAGACACTGGCAAGTTTGACTGATGAGACTACTATTTTAAGTCCAACATGGTTTATAGCTGTGGGCCTAATAGAAAAGGCAGGTGTAGGTTTGTACCCTCGCTGGATGGAGAACCCACCATGTGTTCAGTTCGTGCTTGTTCTGCTCTGCCAGTGGATGGTACAACTGGGCAACCTTGCTCAGCCCCAGGCCCAGCCTGAGCTTCCTCTGGGATCTGGGGGGATTTGGTCTGATGTGGTGTGGAGTGGGAGCAAGCAGGGCTATTGCGCAGGGAGCGAGGGGCCACAGAGCATGTGTTAACTTCATTTCCTAATGAGAAACCTAATCTCATGCTGCTTGCAGAATGGCTCCTGAACTAACTCCAAAGAAGTGTATTCTTTATAAAAGAGAATCAAGAACCCTTCCACTTTCTCTTGACATGTTAATGGTGATAATCCAAGGCTGGGGAACATTGCAGATGTACTTTCCTAGTTTAAGCTGAGCTGCTGCCGGAAGCGCACAGATCTTTATAATTCTGCAGCTGCCTGCTTACATATGTGTAAGTGTGTAAATCCATCAGTGATGTTCTGTGTATTGTTTGGCTTTTTGGCCTTTACCAACATGGTTTTACAGCGGTGTGTGTCTAGAAGATGGTAGTCCCCAGTCTGCCCTGCCTCCCTTACTGCCTTCTGCCTTGCAGCAAAGCAGAGTACAGAGCTTTGAGCTGCTGCAGGCTGAGGGAGCTTTTGTGGCCACGTGCCACTGTTCCTCCATGCCTGCGTTCTCAGGAGTTGCTCTTTGCATATGTGAGGTTTTGCTTTTTCTGGTGATCCTTCCAAGTAAATAGTTAATCTCTGTCCATCCAGGTGAACAAAATTCCAAAGCAATTAACAATCTACATCAACAGCTGTACCCATTTTCCTCTGAATGAATGGGTATTCTTGGCAGCTGCTGTGTCTGGCCTGAGCATACCTTCTGAGCAAAGTCATTGCATAAAGTGAGACACCTGCGAAGAGTTTGAAATACAAACATTATTTCTGAGCAAACTTTACTAGTCAAACCTGACCATGGGAAGCTTTGTATGCAACTTACTCATATAGCTTGTGACTGTGCACATATGCAAATGCAGCATATGGTTTGCTCACAATGTTTGTGCATTTGAGGACAGAATTTCTAAATCGGCAGACTCATATTTGATCCCTCTTCAAAAGTATAATTCTTTCTGTGTGACCTTTTATTTTAGCTGCTTTACAGTCTTCATGCGTCACACGATACTGTGGTACTGCTATTGAAAAATAAACGTGAACACAAAAATGTGTATGTCCTATACATGCAACCTTTCTGTTCCCCAAATCTTATACTTTTCGATTCGTCATGAGAAAAAATAGATATATCACCAAAAGTCACCTATTTAGTCTTTAGGTGAGTCTACTAAGATTTTAATTAGATTATGTTAATGGAAATTTAAGAAGAAAAGACCCCTGAGTTTGTCTAGTTGTCTTGTTGAGTAGTGCACCATTTTGTCAAAAGCTTCCTATAACTTCCTTATGGACCAAGAAGGTTTATAAGGAATAGCAAGTAGAGAGATGGATCTTAGAGTTGGCAAACTTCTCTATCTTACTACCATTTTATTTATTTTGTGCGAAAAACAGAAGACTTTCAGTACATCCCAGCTGATAAACTATAGTGAATAAGAAAACTGTATTGCAATTCTGATAGCTAAGGGTGGCAGCTTGAGATAAGAGCTGACCACTTGTTCCAGTGCAGAAGTGTCTCCTTTCTTTTCCATTAACTCTTTTCTGTGTTTCTGTGTTGAAAGCAAATACTCGAATGACAGTTCTGCACAGTAGCTGAGAAACTGTGCAGAAAGTCATTTGCAGAAGGTGAAGCTGGATTAAATGAGATGAGAATTAAAGTTCAGACTTTTCAGTGGGAGGTTATCTAATAACATGAGCAATTTATCAAAGGTTGTAGTAGATTATTCACAGTTAGATTTTTTTAAAAACCAGGATTAAATGTTCTACTAAAGAGCGTGTTTGAGTTTGGACAGGAGCTAACAGAGGTGAAATGACCTGCGTTATTCAGTTTGCAGCAGAGCTGCCTGTGACACGTCTGATGCTGAGGTGGCTGTTAACACTAGGTCAGCTCCATGGCAGAACCTGTATTTTCTTCCACATCCTGCTCTGCAAGATTGCCAGCTTTGATACAGTACCAATGTGGCAGTGGTAGATTAAGATCAGTTATTGTTCATCTGTCATCTTTCATTTTTAAATCTGGTTTCGCTTTGGTCTGACTAGGACTTCTGCCATTTTTAATATTATAGTTTCTTCTGTTTTGTTTTATAGGATCATGGATTTTCCAGGACACTTTGAGCAAATCTTTCAGCAGCTCAACTACCAGAGGCTTCATGGCCAGCTTTGTGACTGTGTCATTGTGGTGGGAAACAGGCATTTCAAAGCACATCGCTCTGTTTTGGCAGCATGTAGCACACATTTCCGAGCTCTATTTACTGTAGCGGAAGGAGATCAGACTATGAATATGATTCAGCTGGACAGTGAAGTGGTGACAGCAGAAGCTTTTGCTGCTCTGATAGACATGATGTATACTTCCACACTAATGCTTGGGGAGAGCAATGTTATGGATGTCTTGCTGGCTGCTTCTCACTTGCATTTGAACTCTGTTGTTAAAGCCTGCAAACACTACCTTACTACCAGGACGCTGCCAATGTCTCCACCGAGTGATAGAGTTCAAGAGCAAAATGCACGCATGCAGAGGTCTTTCATGCTCCAGCAGCTTGGACTGAGCATCGTGAGCTCTGCCTTAAATTCCACTCAGAACACAGAGGAACAACCAAATACTATGAGCTCCTCGATGAGAAGTAACATTGAGCAGCGCACTACTTTTCCTATCCGTCGTCTCCACAAACGTAAACAGTCTTCTGAAGATCGGGCCAGACAGCGCATCAGGCCTACCATGGATGAGTCTGTTTCTGATGTGGCTGCAGAGAGCGGGCAGTCAGTAGTTCATTCACGGGAAGATTTCTTCTCGCCAGATTCACTGAAGATTGTGGACAACTCTAAGGCTGATGCTGTTGCTGATAACCAGGAGGATAATACTATTATGTTTGATCAGTCTTTCAGTGCTCAGGAAGATGCTCAAGTGCCCAGCCAGTCTGACAACAGCGGAGGAAACATTTCACAAATGTCCATGGCATCACAGGCAACGCAGGTGGAAACCAGCTTCGACCAGGATGCTGCTTCTGAGAAGAACAACTTCCCGTGTGAGAATCCAGAGGTCAGTCTGAATGAAAAAGAGCACATGAGGGTGGTGGTGAAGTCTGAACCCTTGAGTTCTCCAGAGCCTCAAGACGAGGTGAGCGATGTCACTTCCCAAGCGGAGGGCAGCGAGTCTGTTGAAGTGGAAGGAGGAGTAGTGAGTGCGGAGAAGATAGAACTGAGTCCCGAGAGCAGCGATCGTAGCTTTTCTGACCCACAGTCCAGTACTGATAGGGTGGGAGACATCCATATTATGGAGGTGTCAAATAACCTGGAACACAAATCTACTTTCAGTATCTCAAATTTTCTAAATACAAGCAGAGGTGGTGGTTTCGGTGCTAGTCAAAACAGTGATGACAACATTCCAAATACCACCAGTGACTGCAGGATGGACAGTGATGCTTCTTATCTCATGAGTCCAGAGTCAGGGCCTGCTGGTGGCCATTCATCTGCCACCGTCTCTCATGTTGAGAATCCATTTAGTGAGCCTGCAGATTCTCATTTTGTTAGACCAATGCAGGATGTGATGGGTCTTCCTTGCGTACAGACTTCTGGGTACCGGGCAGCGGAACAGTTCAGCATGGATTTTCCACGGTCTGGCTTGGGCTTGCACTCCCTGTCAAGGGCAATGATGAGCTCAGTAAGAGGTGGAGCTAGCAGCTTTCCTGGCTACCGCCGCATAGCCCCCAAAATGCCTGTGGTGACCTCTGTAAGGAGCTCCCAGCTGCAAGATAACTCATCCAATTCCCAGCTGATCATGAACGGGACCACTTCTTTTGAAAACGGGCATCCATCGCAACCTGGTCCACCACAGCTGACAAGGGCATCTGCAGATGTCCTTTCAAAATGCAAGAAGGCCTTATCTGAGCACAACGTCTTGGTTGTAGAAGGCGCACGCAAGTATGCCTGCAAGATCTGCTGCAAGACATTTTTGACCTTGACAGACTGCAAGAAACACATCCGTGTCCACACGGGAGAAAAGCCTTACGCCTGCCTGAAGTGTGGCAAGCGGTTCAGCCAGTCCAGCCACCTGTATAAACACTCCAAGACAACCTGCCTGAGGTGGCAGAGCAGCAATCTGCCTAGCACTTTGCTTTAACCTTCTCCAGCCGGGGCCTGAAGGAGAATGCCAGTGCAGATGTCTAGTTCCCTGAAGCACCACAGGAACATGAACGCTATTTTCTTCAAGGCTGCAGGCTCAGAGGCTGCTCTTGGTCAGTGAACACTTACGTGTGATGGTGCCACACACACAAAAGTCTTGGTTCTGTCAATTGGGGATATTACTGTACCTACCTCACAGGGGTGTTGTGAGGCTTAAACAGCTGTAAGCGAAGTTGGAGATCCTTAGAAGTCGCAGTGTAGCTGTGTGAAGTGTTACTATGATGTACGTTCAGGCCTTGGGATGATGGGGATACAATCCCTAAAACTAAGCAGTTCCTTTGCAGGGCAGAGGGGTGAGAGCATAGTTATCTCATGAAGTAGCACGTTTCAAAAATGAGAAACTGAAGTGCAAATTTCCTTTTTTTTTTTTTTTTTTAAGTATTTTGTAGAAGTGAAAGCATTTAAATAAATGACCTGTAAAACAAGTTGCTGCATTATGTATGGACAGTAATGCAAGAGCTCTTTACTGTAACTAACGCAGACTGCGTATCTTTAAAAGAGAAAAACAACTTTGGGTGCATCTGTCTGACATAATCGTTCAAAACATGCTAATTATAAAAATAGTTTTAGGGTTATGAATGTATGTTTGGCTGTTTTGTAGTAAAGGACACTGTGTGATGAAGGTGCTTAAATTAAATCCAAGACAAGTAACTTTTGGACTGCCAGATGTATATATACTTTGAATACAGCAAGATCTGGATGTTTGACTGATTTTTTTCTGTAGAAACTTGTATTAAGTGATAAGTGAAGTACTGTTTCTTGTTCGTGCTATTCTTAGCAGTATTTTAACCAATTTGTATCTCCTACGTTGAAATTCTATATACACAGAAGTCTGAAAAGAGCTTGTCTTTGTCTGCTTTGGTTTTTTGAAAGAGAAGGAGAATTTGTGATGGCTTTTTTTACTGCGTAAGATAGTCTCTTGCTGTTTCCAGATGCTGATAGTCAATCTGATCCCCGTTGTTGCATAAGCATATTGTCCTTTTCTGACACTCTTATCTTCAGGCTTTAATTTCCTGCTCTGTACACTTACTTAATTTCCTTCACAACTGTGGATTGTTCCTCAGATTAAACCAGCCAGGAATGATCCTCATTTGCCATATTTATTTATGTCTCTCTATAAAATGTAGTTGTCAAATCCAGTTCTTCCACTTAAAGTAGTGTCATAAATGTACTTTTCCACATAAATTTTAAAAAATCTAGCATAAATTTAATTTTTAAAAATAGCACTGTACACTTTGTATAGCAGAAATTCAGTGATTGTTATTCTTCAAGTGAATCATATAAATCTTGTTTTAATTTCCTTTTCTTTGATACCATTGTAACTAATACTGTCTGCAGTCTCTTTTTCTTTGTTAAAGATGCACATGAACTAACTACTGGTATTCAGCATATTAGGTTTCTAAATAAAATTTTGGAGCACTTCTAATAAATGTTGCTCTGCCATGTAGGAACTGGGTCAGAGCTACATCATGTCCATTCTGCTCGGGAGAGACAGAGGATTTGCATTTCCTGCTATCTGAGTCACAGAGCAACAGTTTTCCGTTAATATAAAAAAAATTTGCAAACCTTCCCCTCTTGTTTTATTCTGTATAGCAAATGTATCCTGTGTGATGATATTCAGAAGTTTTAATGGAGTTTGTGCTACCGAATAGTTAGCCTTCTTAAACATCTTGGACTTACATTCTGATAAACTGAAAATTAAAATACTAATCCACAGACCTGTAGGTCATTTAGCAGGATGAACTATCAAAACTGTTGAAGCACAGAAACCAAACAGTCATTGTCAGACCAAAGGAAACATGGAAATCTTTCTGTACTTGGCTTTATGTGAAACAGTAGACCACTAATGAAGAAACATGCCTTCATCTCTAATTATACTGCTTCACATTGGGAAAAAAAAAAAAAAAAGCCAAATGTCTGTCAACGTGTCATTTGCACCTTGAGTATCCAAGGTAAACAGGAACATGGAAGCGTAGTGAATGATTGGATTAATTCCTTTAAAATGTTAAGATTTTGTTATAGGATTTATTTAATGATCATATTTTTGGCTCTTGCTTTTATAAGCATTAAGGAAATATGCTGCATTTTTTAAAGCAGTAAGATATGCCATTTTTGTTTGATAATAATTTTGATATCAGGGGACTAACAGCATCGAGCTATATACTAAACAATCTCACTGAAACATCAATAAAATGCAGTATTTTGTACTTTAATATTTTCTTGTGTTGCCTTATTAGTAACGTCCTGGTTGTTTCATCTTCCTTGCATTTCTAGTGTTTTTAAAATAGGGTTTTTTTTACATTTTCCATCTGTTTCCTATAGCACATCTGAATTCCTTGAATTCTTATGACGCATAGGAATAAAGCATCTATGTGAATAAGGAGATCAGAGTTATTAAGAACTAATATGAGCAGATAAACATATTTAACTGTACTTTTGATCTGTTTTTATAAAAATTTTAATGTCATTGTGACATATCAATCCTTGTGCAGGAGGACTTCTGTCTTCTTTCTTTAAGAAAAATATCAACTTGGAGCATTTTTGGAAGTAGTAAATTTAAATTTAATTATCATTGGTATCTGGTGCACCTGGAGGAGCACACTGCAAACACAGGAGCCTGTGGTCAGCTTGTTGCTTTCCTAGTCTTCCAGTATGAAGCAATATCTCAAAATTGTATATCCGCTTAGTTATCCCCTACTGTAAAATGAGAGTATCTCATCTCAAAGCCTGGTAATATTGTCAAAAAACTTGTCACCCTGACTTTTGTTCAAAATTTAACTTCACAAATGCTACAGTGAGATCTTATGTGAAGATGTCAGTGTGTTAGTATTATGAAACATCTGAAAATAAACCCTACGTTTTTGTGCTGCTGTGTCTGACTTGATTTACTTGTTTATGTTATCCTGGTGTCTTTGCCAAGAGCATATAATGGATTGACTAAACAAGTAATGCTTGTGTGGTAGCCGACTGGGCTCTTTGTGTTACTACATCATTTGGCAGTGCAAAATAATCCTACTGAAATGTAGGAACACACATTTTTGTCAAATGAGGCCAAGCATGTAGTGCTGCCCATGGCCGGCCTCCTGCTTCATGCTGAGGCTTTGCCAATTTTGAGAAGACATGTATCTAATCAACAAGAAGTGGGTCCGTGTTTTAGCCATTATAAAGTCTTGAAGGACTGCGTTGTCCCATCAGCTTTTCGTGAGCTAGTTTGAACCAGCAGAGTCCAGCTGGACTTCACCGTAGTGACTTTGATCAGGCTCAGGGTGGTTCAGTGTTTCGTGGAGCTACTGCCTCAGTGTGGTGGGCTGTCTTCTGGCTAGCTCTCTGCTCTGGAGGTGACGTTAAAGATGTTTTCGTGCAGATCATTTGAGATGGCCCTGTGGGTGGCTGACCTACTCGCAGGGATTCTTGCTCCTGCCTCAGCCTTGAGGGGAAGGGGCGCGATGCCTGCATCTCCCTCAGACGAATGCTTGGGATTCTGGAGGCATCCCCACTTGTGCATGGAAATTATTGACATTCTTTTCAGCTGTATCAGTTCCCCGATGAGTTCACTTTGTGGCTGCGCAGGTGCTTGTGCTGGCAAGGGAGCAAGGATAAGTGGCTGGGTAATGGCGCGATTATTTTTCTAACATCATCTGAATGCCCATCAGTGTCCTTCCAGGTCTGCAGCACAAGGCAGCTAACAAAGGCTGGTTTGGTGACTTGCTTAATAAAATGTATTAGTGCTGACAAGACTAAATTGCATGACATGATAGCATAAGTCATGTCTTGAACAGACATCAGAGTCATTAAATAGATTTTGAAAAGGCGTAAAAGCAGCAGTCTGTAATATTATATTGCGCGCTCTTAATTTTTCTTAATAATATATGAAAATCAGGTCAGTCTGGAGCTTCCTGTCAAAAGGATTGACTCTGAACTAATGGAAGATGTCAGCTGGTAGAAGCCATACATCAATACTACATCTGTGAAACTATATGTTTGTAGGAGCGCATGCTTAGCTGAAGCCTTATGTTCACTTACGCTATGGAACCACTTTTGAAGCCTTGCTGTTCTGTCGGAGAAAATACTCTTGGAAAGTCTGTGGCAAAGTTTCCTATTGGAAAACTTGCACAGAGGCCGGGCTGCGTGCTCTGTCCTCTGTCCATTGTCGCTACAGACACGTTGTCTCTGTCCCTGGCAATGGTTCTTTAAACGTCAGTAGGTACTTTGGAGCGCTGAACTGCTGCAGCGACTACTCTCACTTCTGTAGAAGTTACACCAGCTTTACTGCTTATGTGTTTACGTGACGGGGGCTGACCCTTGCAAGCAGCTGAAAAGAACAAGCCTGACACTTGGCTCCACAGCCACCAGCCGCCGGTCCAGAGGGACTGCGCTCCTGCACCTCTTACCGGCTGTGCTCTGGGCTCTTCTTCCTGATGAGAACATGCGGTGAATGAAGAAATTGCTCTGCTGGTGAGAAATGCTGCTTCCCCCACAGCAGGGCAAGGGTGAGTGTCCTTGTTTGCATCAGCACCATCAGCCAAATATAACCAAAACAGGGCACTTGAAAGGCACCTGTAAAGTGATTATTACTCTCTATGCCAGCCTGTAAAGAAATACTTGTTCTTAGCAAAAACTAAATTGTAAAAGCCTGTACTTGACTCAGTAACAATTCTGTTCCTGGTGGAATATACTCTTTGTAAGAACTTATTATTATGGTTATTACTGGAATAATGTTAATATCTACGCAACGTCTGTAAAACCCATAATCTGTTGTCATTGTTGCTCTCTGAATTCCTTGTGGGAAGACGTTGACACAATGATCTGGAGGCCCAGCACAGCTACTCTGCCCTGGGAGCTGCTGTAGCTCACCGCGCTCGCTGGCTAGCTATTTAGGTGTTGGTGGCACAAAGTTTTGACTAGTGATTGTTGGTATGGAGTATGTCCAGAAATTACTGAGCAAGAAATCCTGTTAAGAGGTGTCTGCCCTTGGATGGAGGGCCAGCAAGGCTTACGTGTGCTTTGGTGTCAGTAGGTTCAGCTCTGACCAGCCACACTCAGACTTGCCTAAAAAAACTACAGGTTCCATTAAGCAGGGGCAGAGAGAGAAGGTTAATATTTTATCATTTAAGGCGTTTTACATATCTTTAGAAAGCAAAATCTTTTCAGTAAGGGCATACTGATGATTTCTGTGGCTGGCAGAGCAAAATGATTGACAGCTGCAGAAGATACTCTTCTCGAAGAAATTCCAAGATGTGGCACCTGAAATGTGCTTCGGTCACTCTGGCAGCCTTATTTACAAGCTCATGTCTATTTCTTAATATACTCGGGGATTCTAATATAAGCGCTCAGATACCAGTTCGTTTACACTTAACTATTTCTCACATCATTAGGGGTCACAATAACCTCTCACATATTTAATTAACATCCTTCAGCATTACAGAACTTCACCAATACCAGAATCTTGTGTCAAAACTCAAAAACCATACAGACCAGCAAACTAACCTGATGGACTTGCACCCATGCAATAGAGCCAAGGTTTTCACATCAAAGTAAATCCTTCTGATTTCTGTTATGATGTCAATTGGAAACTTTCCAGCCCGTTGAGATACTCCAGAGCTTGCTCCCTTCCTATCTACCACCACAGCTACAAACCTTTCCTTGGTCAGCAGAGGTCTCATTAGAAGCTTCCCAAACACTTTCTGCTTCTGATGTGCAGGCATACAGTAATCAGCAAGGCTTGTGAATCAAAACGTATTGATAAACATGTCAGATACTCTCTGAGGCATGAAGCAAAGGTCTTCCTTTAACTAGCCAGCATCAATAACTAATTAGTGAACATCTTCCAATAGCTATTATTGCTATCAGAGTATGGTTCATTTAACATCAAAAGAAATTCAAGCAGAGAATTCAGCATGAAGAACGCTTGCCATGGGACAGAAAGAGAAGTACAGAGCATACTGGATGAACTTTTAATTCCCAAGAACAGGCTTTTCTCTGTGTGTTTCAGCTCCCTCCCTGCACCAGGCTTACGATGACGCCAACTGCTGCAGTCCCCTCTCATCTCTTAAGAAATGTGTTGGATTATTATGCAGCAACCTGCTCAGCTTTTATACAGGGTGAGAGTTGGAGAAAACAGTACACTGCTGCTCTCGGAAGTGTGGACTTGTACACTTTCTTTTACCCTTGCCAGAAACCTTCCTGTGCTGTACAATAACGAACGGTGAATTGAGCAGTTCAGGCACGTTATAGCTGGTTGCTGTCCTGGGCTTTCCTCCAGAGGCTGTTCTTTGTCCGTCCGTCTGGCTGCAGCACAGCACTCACCGCCTCCAGGCTCGGCCACCTCTCGCAATGCGGCTGCCTGCTGCACGCTGCTCCGCTTGTGCCCAGCTCGCTGGGAGGAGAGCGGTGAAGCTGTGCTGGGCACTGGTTGCCTTCCAAGATGGGTCTGGCTGGGATGTGACCTCCCTGCGGGAGGAAGCACGGAGAAAGCTCTTCCTGGCTCATGGATGCTGAGAGCCCCTACACGGAGCTTGGCGGAGGAGGGCTGTTGGGAGGAGTGCTGCCGGCAAGCTCCTGAGCTGGGAATGAGACACTTTCCTCTTGCCTGTTGCAGCCCTGTCTCCCGCTCCGCTTACGTCGTCGTTTCAGAAGGGCACTGGTTTTGCATCCATCCAGCAGATGAGGCTTTGTGTTATTTGTCCTCTCTTTTTCAGCGTCACTTCTATGGGCACGAGACCTGAAGTGTGGTAGAAGCCTTTTGGGCCACACAAGGAAGGCTTTTTCCTCCCTGGGTGCAGGGATGCTGGATGGGCAGGCAGTGTAGCCAGGCAGAGCCATAGCAGGGAGGTGCCAGATGATGCAGGTGCAGAGTTTGTACCAGCTGAAGGTCCCAGGCCACCCGTAGCATCTGGCACCACCTTCAGTTGCTTTAAGAAGCAGGCAGCTGGCCAACGGGGAGGAGAGGGCTGCCTCTGGTGCTCAGACCTTGTCCCTGGTCGGTCCCTCTAGGCTGGATGTGGAGAGGTGTCTGGGTTTCTGAGGCCAACGCTGCACCGTTAAGGGCATCTGCTCCTGAGAGCTGCCCCAGGACAGACACGGTGGGGGTGGCTCAGGGTGAGGCAGGGCCAGGGTCCGCTGGCTGAGCTGCTGGGCAGGGGGAGCTTCGCCCCATCTTGCTGCCAAAGGCATTTGCCGAGACTGGGTAAACCTCAGCCCTGAGGTGGAAGCAGGTCCATCGTGCATTTAGCCCCGGGGCATTTGCCCAGCTGCAGCATCACGTTGGTGCTGTGGATGGGGCCATGCTAAGCCCACCCTTGCACAGACCCAGCCACCCCTGCTGCCAGGGCCAAGGGAAATGCCAGCAGCGCGGAGGGAGCTGAGCTGATCTCGATGCAAAGGGACAGGGGCCCTTGTTGTACAAACTCGCCTCTCAGCTGGGTGGATCAGCTGCTTGTGCCACTGTTCACCCTGGACATCACCGAAGGAGCTCAGGTGTCCTCCTGCGTGAGCCTGGCCACCACAGGGAGGTTCACCTGGCTCACCCCAACGTAGAGTGCAAGCACTGAATGACAGCAAAAAAAGGGCATTGAAGAGAGCAACAGGCTTGAGCTGGCTCCAGCCCACGTGCTCCCTTTTTGCGGCTGAGGACACCCGGCATGGCGACAATGGAGCGTCTGGAGACTGGTGATGGGCATCACGTTTCTATTGCAATCCCACCATATATCACAACTGCAATACTGTGCTTGTACTGCAATTTCAGTACATTGCTGTATCGCTCTGCTAAATCGAAATCCAATGTAACATCAAATGCCTACAGAGAAGTACGTTTGATATTAAGCACCAAATCCTGTTTGTGCAGAGTATCTAAAAGAACACACTCGGAGGGTAGCAGGCTCTGGCAGGCGCTGAGTTGAAGGAGGTGGATGAGTGAGGGCACTGGTCAGGAGCTCAAGCCGGCATGCCTGGAAGCAGGGTGCCCATGCCCACCCACCCCATGCACCCAGCAGAAATCCCAGTGATTCACCCTGGGATGAGGACAGCTTTTCAACCTTGCTTCAAGCTGCAAGGCACCACCTCTAATTAAGCTTCATCCCTGGTTCCTCCAAAGCCAGAAGCTCCTGGGTTATGTTTATGTGTTGTGCTGTGGAGGATATGGTGGGTTCCTGTGCCTGTGAGGCCAACAGAGCTGCTCCAGTCTCGGCTTTGGAGGAAACATGGGATGGAGATGACTCGGTAGCAGCCAAGTGACTGGTGCAGGGGCTGCGCTGCTGGCAGACCTTGTCACTGCTCAGCAACTGGCTGAATGCACCGGGCATGCGTTGTGTTCTGTGTCTCTGGGATGGATTCCCCTGGGGTCAAGTGAACCAAAATATTCACTACTTCCCCCTCTCCACACCTCCCACAGCCTTGGAAACAAGGCAGAACCTTGTTTCGTATGTTGCTCCGAATGACAAAACCTGGGGAAAATAGCGATGAGGCTGGGAGAGGAGGGCCACTCAAGAGACACAGCTCACAAGGAACCTAAGTCCAGGTCTGCTTTTCACGATGTTCCCCAGCACAAGGACTGGGAGCACATGGAGCTGGGAGAAGGCTGGTTTAAAACTGGCGAGAGCGCTTTCCACACTGCACAGCGGGGGCATCTGCGGGGCTGGATGGGGCAGGTGGCACTGCATGGCCAGGACTGGCAGGTCTGTGAACAGATCCTGCAGGCAGCAGACAGGGCTGTCCCATCTGCCTCATGGTCTAGGTGCCATGGAGGGCACGAGGACGTGGGACTATGGCAAGGCTGACGTGTTCCCTCAAGCAGTCTTGCCATCGCCAGGCAGGGATGGACCAGCCGGACCCCTGTCTTGTCCCCCCACCAGCCCTAGCAGGCTGCACTTGCCAAGGCTTCCCCGCCACCCCACAGAGGTGGAACATGAAAAGAAGTTAAATTGAACTGGCTTCATCATCATACGTGTGTTCACGCACGGGGAACACAAATTTGCAATGCACAGATGTGTCCCGCTGTGGTAGTGCTGTCGCTACAAGACTGGGCACAGGACAAGTCTCTGGTAGAACTCCAGTGAAGTAACATGAGTGTACTTGTTTAACACACGTTGCTGTCGATTTCGAAATGCAGCAATCCTATACATCAATCCTTGCCTTTCATTCTGAAAATCCCAGTTGGGTGTTTTCTTTTGCTGTGTAGTGACCTTTTCAGAACTGCTCCCCAAGTGCCGACTGCACAGAAGGATGGGAAAATTGCTGGTCTAGACTGTGAAGCTGCAACCGTAGCTCCCAACCAGAGAAGACTCCCCAGGGCTGCCAAAGGGCTTGGTTCCCATCTGAGGAAGAGCAGACCCCTGACCTGGGCTTGCTTGCAGCAGAGTGGAAAGGACTGCTGCAGCTGCAGGGGACTCCAAGGAAAGCTGCCCCTTCCAAGCAAGCTCCCAGAGGAAGCAGGGTAACGCTGGGAAAGGAGCTCACTCACTCCTTATTCTTGGGAAGAAAACTTTGCAAACCCACAGCTAAGCCCCCTGCTGAATAAAGTGAGGAACAAGCTGCTCCCAGACGGCTTATGGGCATGCTCCCTACAGAACCGGGAAACATCCTTCTTGACCCTTTCTACCCTTACAGCAGGAAGGTTCTTGGGGATCACGCTCAACACACACGCATTAAAAGCAGGATTTCTGACAAGCTTAATTAAAAGTGTTAAATTCCTCCTGCTGCTACAATGCAATGTCACAGCCACCTTTCTCTTTTCCTCAAGGAAATAACGTCATTGGGGCACGTTGCCCTCAAACAGGACATGGCAAGCAGCATGCAGGAGCAATCCAAGGAGAACACTTCACTGATTGTTTCACCAGCTGGAGCAGGAGCTTGCTGGGGGGGACTGGCAGGGAGAGGTGGGTTCCAACACCCATTTACAGAAGTGGGACAGTCGCTGCAGGAGACAGAACCCCTGAAGCCCCTGAAATGTGCTCCTCCGGGCCTCTCCTGGCAGCTAGAGGCTTGGCACCCACTTAAGTCTTCCTTTGCACCAACACGTCGTCGTTGCATGTCTGGGAAAAAAATGAACCGGGGTGGGGAGTTGAGGCTGCAACCGGTGGAGGTGGGGGGGTGGGTTGCAGAACCTCCCAGTGTGAATTCCACTTTGCAGTCCACTTCAGAACCACGCACAGAATTAGTTACAGCTACAAAAGGCAGAGCTGGAGACACCAGGGGAGCCAAGCAAGCCTTTTTTTTTGCTTTTCTTCAGACACCTGAAGAACAGAAACATCACGCCTTGGCGCAGATTCAACAAGACCTTTTTAACGCGTGCTTGGCACGGGGCCGGCAGCAGCTCCCTTGGCAGCAGTGGGCCTATGCTGGTTGAGCAATTACGTCTCCTCCCTTCCTGGCTACGAGCTGGAAGCTCAACTATGGAATTGCCAGGCTCTCGCTGTGATCCCAGGAGCCAGGTTTTGAGGACGGGCGCTGTGGCAGCAGCTTCCTTACAGTATGACACACGCTGGCTAGCGAAATACACAACAGTTCTGACACTGCAAGCGTTTCCCGAATCAGGGTCAAACACCATCCGTCGGCGGCTGTGCGCTGCGGTGACGTGGCCACGGGACCCGTTAGCCCCCCACCGCAGCACTGCGCGCTCCGCCATGTGCCTGGGGGCACCCCGTCCTCAAAGAAAACGAGCACCACACGTTCACTGCTTCTCTTTAATGGCTACGGTGCAGTTCCCTCGCCACGGGCACCGCTGGCGCGCTGCTGCAGAGGCGAGGAGGCACAGGGCTGTTCTGCGAGGCTTCTGCAGGGGAAGGTAATGCCGAGTCCTGCCGCCCCGCAGGAGAGGGGCTCTGGTCGTCACAGCAGCAGCTCGTGGGGCATGGGCTCGCCTCGCAGCCCGGCGAGCAGGTTGTTGGCTGCCAGCACCGCCATGGTGCTCCTCGTGGCATACGTGGCACTCCCGACGTGCGGCAGGATCACTGCAGGGGACAGGGAGGGAGGTTGCTTGCTCGTTTCTTACCTTTGCTGACCTCTTACAGCCTTCTTCAGGGGTCTTCCCGTGGTGGGGGCAACCTGGGTCCTGCACCAGCCGCTGCTCCACCCGGAGCTGTCTTCAGACACGGAGCATGAAACCAAATCATCAGCCACTGAGGACTGGAAAAGACATCTGATAAACGGCTAACTGAGCTACTTTTTGAGAAGTCCTCCAGCCAAAGACAGTCGGCCAAGAGTGGGTCCTCCTTTCTGCACTCAGGGTTGGTACTCACCTTCCTGCATGGACCCAGAGCCAGTGGTAGATGTAAAATACTATCCCTGCGGCAGACGAACATGTAGTGAAATTTGCATGCTGTTGCCTGATTGCCACACAGCTGTAGGAGGTTCTGCTCACCGACAGGCATAAACCAACACGTATCAGGACAAGAGCCTAGAGACTGTTGTGAAACAACGTGGTTTACAGACCCCTGGGTGCACTGGAAAGGTACATGCGGAGGGAAAAGGCCCCTGCCGAACAGAGCTGGCACACTGTAGCACAGTCAGGGCAGGCATTTTTATCCACCTATGTGAAAAGGCTCCTTTTATGCAATGCAAAGGAAGGAGCCAAAGATGCTTTAGTGGTAAATTATTATAACATTAGTAGTGGAGAGCACTTGCCCAAGGTATGGATAAAAGCCTGCACTGCAGTCTCTGTTCTGTTACAGACAGCATCTACAGGCAATGCAGAAGCCTGAACATCCGACATGCTGCTGCCCCAGGAGGAGAAGGCTCTCCCAAGGAGGACTGTGGGGCCACGTCGCTCCTTTCTTTCTCCCCCAGTCAAGAACCAGCCTGGGTTCCTTGTTCGCTGTCAAAGTAATGTCAGCACTGCTTCCTCCTCTACTTATGCCGTGTTCCTCCAGCTGCTGAAACTATTTGGCAGTTTTGGGTGAAGTCTCTGAATAGTTTCAGAATCATCAAAGCCTCATTTCTGTGAAAATAAATACGTATGTATTTATTTTTGTCTTGCTTGGTGTTGTTCCAGAGCTCTAAGATCTCTGAAGTCCTGCAAGTATTTCCAGAAAGTCTCTGCTTTTATCATTTCTCACTGCCTACTAGGGGAACCAAAGCAAATAAAAAATAGCTTTTAGCAAAAAGATAATCAAAGCAACAGCTATGAACTCGTATTTCAGAAACAGACACTCAGTCATGGGCAGTTCCAAATTTTCATGGATGTTTTTATGGTTTCTTTTTGGAGCAGACTTTTCCGACTCCGAAAACCTCCTTCCTGGAGAGAGGACACACTGCCGCTGCCTGCACAGCCACTCTGGTACTTTGCCCACGCAAGTGAAGATGCACACACCAGATCTCATGCTTGGGGTGCAGCTTGAGCAGCCAAGGCACTTGACCATACAAGAGAAAGCTGTTCTAGCCCGGCTTGTGCCATCAGCTCTCAGCAGGGCCGGCCACTCCGGCAAATCCAAGCATTCCGGTAGGAACAGGCACCCCACCATTGCACCGGTGACGGGGTTGCAGACAATCGCAGAGGTTTACTTTCTAACGAGAAAGCAGTGCCTTCTCCGTGTTGCATTTCTGTCTCTTTTCTGCCTCGAGGGATACAAGCGAGCCTGTCTGGCTTGTGTCCGAGTCAGTCCCGCTCAGTTACTGGTCTGACCCGCACGCTCCCTGTGTGGAGGAGGAGAGGAAAGCTCCTGACCCTGCTTTAACGGGCCAACTTACCCATTGAAGGCCACACGACCAAAGGCACTGAACACACCAGGAGCTGTCCCTAACCTGTCCCAAGCTGTTGGCCAGCCTGTGGTGCCTGTGCGGATGGAGCTGCGCTGGTGAGTGGCAAGGCCATGGGAAACAGCCCCCCGCATAGCCCCTTCAGTCTGCAACAACAAGGATCCCAGGAAAACACCGAGGGCTGCTAACGTCCTGCGCTAAAACATCATCCAGCCTGATGTGGCAGCTCTCGGCAAGCTTTCAGGAAAGCAACAGGTTTAGGTTCTGACCTAACCTCCTCCTCCGAAGACATGCACTAGTCCTGGGATCAGCACCTTCCCACCTGCCCGATACCCACTACTATCCAGAAAACAGGCTGCTTGAGCTCGCCAAGCTCCACTTTCCCAGCAAAAGTTGCCTTGGGCTGTCCAGGGGATGCAGCTAGACCATCTGCAAAGAAACCTCTGCTCATCCCAAAGCGTGAGCACTTGGTGGCCTCTTCAGCTTGAGACTGTCTAATTTGCTGACATCTGCTGGGGAACGTGGATGTCATGACAAGGCCACCACTTAAACAAACTGTGCTTCGGAGCACACGTGCTGAACCTGTGCCTGGCAGCCCAGGCTCACAGTGGATGGGCTAGCTGGCGAGTCCTGCCGTGGCTGCAGTGCTCTTGAGGCTGAGATCCCTCTAGGCAGGCTCAGCACCCAGCTTTTTAGCCACATGGGAAGCTTTTCTAGCCGAATATATGCCCAGGAGCTTAGACAGTACCAGAGCTTGGCAAGGCATGAGCAGGGATTTGGTTTCTCATTCAGGCACCTGCTGGTATCAGACTCCCCCATGAATTTCACCCCATGCCTCGGCCCATCGAATGGAGATCCATTAGGAAGGTGTTAAAAAATGAGCCGATCTCAACTGCTTTCTGTAGAACTAAAATACCTCCCACACTTGTATAACATCATGTTGATGAGGTCTTCCCCTCTAGCAGCTGTCTGCATTGTACGGTGGCTACCTGCAGTCTGCTTACATACACTTGACCTTCCTGTCCTTCCACGTTTCAGTGCTCGTTCGCACTGGCAGGCTAACGAGCATGGGGAATCCTCGTTATGCCAGCTAGCAGGTCCCCAGCCATGGGCACACGAGGCACCCAAAGCAGGGGCTTGACCACCCAGCCGGCCACTTACCACAATTCTTGAGGGAGAGCAGAGGGTGGTCAGTGGGCAGCGGCTCCGGCGTCGTGACATCCAGCCCCGCTGCTGCGATCTGGCCGTGAGCCAGAGCATCATACAGGTCCTCCTGGTTCACCACGGCCCCCCTGGCAAACACAGAGAGAGAAAGGCTCGTGCTGCTGCTGAGGGGTCCCGTGGGCTCCCAGAGGCACGCAGCCAGGACACGGGCCGCGTGGGACAGCCTGCGTGGTGGCACCCAGGTCCCCAGGGCTGCCTGAGCAGAGGTCAGACCCTCTCTGGGTGTACCCGAACCTCCCAGCACAACGATCTGCTCCTGCTCCAGGCTGCCCACCAGCAGGGAGAAAAGGCAGGTACCTGAGCAGAGGACGACCCTGGGGCAGCCATGGAGGGAGGTGCAGGTAGCCTGAGGCATCCTGAGCGGCTGCGTGGATGCTGCGTGTCGGGCCACACGGGTTCTGCCCTGCCACAGTGCTCCGCAAGAAGGCAGCGGGAATGGGAGGCTACCACGGGACTTGGCCAAGGACCCCCGTTGTGGCCGCCTCTGTCCCAAGAGGAAGGCTTCTGGCAGTCACAGCCCTCTCCCAGGCAATCCCCCAGCCTCACTCTCCCGTCACCCAAGAGTCACCCGTTCGTCCACCCCACCTGGGTGGGACGTGGGGCCCTGGGGAGGAGACAGAGGCTGTAGCCCCCTGAACAACTTATCCAGCCTTTGACTTGATCTCAGGAGACCTTGGGCTGGAGGGAGCGGGCCATGCACTGGGCGAACATGAAGGCTGTACATGCTGTCTGGACTCCCAGTGGAAGCACATCTCGCAGCCTACCAGATCCCCCCCTGCAACCACAGCTGTCGGCAGGGTGACAGTCGACCCCCCCGTGCAGGAGACTGGGTTGCAATTACCTGCTCGTGTTGACGAACACAGAGGTCTTCTTCATTCTGCCAAAGAAGTCCCTGTTGCACATTCCCTGGGTGGCCGGAGTCAAAGCACACGTCACCACAACGAAGTCCGACTCTTCAGCCAGCCTCATGAGTGGGACTGAGTGGAGAAACACAGGTCACAGCTCTGCTCAGGGACCCCACCAACACACCTGAGCAACCCTCTCATCCGTAAGGTTCGCCAGCAAGCGAGTGATGCTCTGGAGAGATCTGGCCGACCCTTCTCCACAGGTGGGGAGACACGAGGACCAGCAAACACCCAACAGAAACCATGCACATTCCTACAGATAGCACTGCAGTGTTTTCTTTCACTTTTGAATTAAAATCAAGCCAAAGGGGAATCTAGTGATGCTTTGGCCATCTGGCCCAAAGGAGGCTCTGGTATGTATTGCATATTTAGACAGCAAAATACAGCAGCAGCAGTTTATACCAGCATTAAACCTCTCTACACGATACCTACAGATAACGACTTGTGCCACTTTCATTCCTGGAGGTGAAAGGAAAATGCAAGGAGCTGACAAGTTCTGCCAATGACTTTATGCAAAAAAGGTACCAGCTGGAAATGTGCTGGCTTCAGAGTGAAAAATTAGCACCTGATGCAAGTCTTGGGACTCTTAACAGGGCCACAGAAAAGTCCTGTTCAGCAGCTAAGAGACATTCCCAGGCTTGGCTGGACCGCAACATTAATTTTAAGGCAGGAGGTTAAAGCTGATGTTTGTTTCCAGCAACCAACACCAACTCTCAGTGAAGATCTGCAGTCAGCCTCAGCCCATCCCCTCCTCCCTGCAGGATGTCTCCGTACCCATCCATGGGCGATGGTCCACAAGACCCAGGAGAAACGGCCGCAGCCCACAATTACGGTGGGCGGTCAGTTAGAGCCCAGGTGTGTCCAGCCTTCTGGCTGGAATCGCCCAGCTCAAAGGAGGCAGGTTTCCCTCTCTGCCATCCACCACTGCTGCATGGGAAATGTTTGGGATTCACCATTCCCTCCTTTTCTACCCCCACAGTGGTTCACGCCAGCTACACCGAGGAGACACCAGCCACAGTGCTCCCCACTGCCCTGCACCGGACGACCAACCGCTGCCCCTGCTCCTGGTGTTTTTCTTACCAAACTCAGCTTCAAACTCTGCAGCAGTCTCTGGTTTCGGGCAACTGCCAGTGTACAAAAACTTCTTGACCCCAAATGGCTTTAGGCGGCGGGCAACCGCCTGTCCTAGGAGCAAGAGAGAAGACTGTCCAGCCGCTGTGCCAGCGCCTGCACGAGGCGTTTCACACAGAGGCGAACACCGGGTCGTGGGGGTCCGTCAGGCCTCTTCAGGGGGTCCGTCCTTCGGCAAGCTGGCGCTTGGTGTGGCTTGACAGCGCCGCAGCCGGCAGAGCACATTGCTCGCTAAAGGGTCGCTGTGGTGGGATCGCTCCTGCTGGGCTGCTTCCAAGGCTGCAGCATGGGGGGGCGTGGGGTGGGGGGGTGGGTGTCTTCTGCTGCTCCTCACATAAGCAGGAACGAACGCCCTGCCAGAGTGAAACTGCAGAAAGGGAGCTGCGGGACGTAAAACCTGAAGGTACCCTAGGGAGCAAACTGGAAAGTGAGAAAAGAAACAGCCGTCTGCTGACAAAGTCCACAGCTGAACGGATAACAAGCGCATCATCTTGGACTTTGTCAGGGCCTTTGTTTAACTGAAAATCAAGAGGACAATGTCCAGTTTGCTGTGGCATTCAGATGTAGCAGATGGGTCTGAATGCTTTAAACTTCTAAGGTTTACGCCTGATGGGTCAAGACCGCTGTTCACAGAGGCTCTACACAGCTCCCCTTTTTGTTCTCATAGATTTTAAACAGGTGAGCGCCAGGGACACCACCTTGGCTGAACCTCGAAAACTACCCCGCCATCACCAGAGACACACAAATCTTGCGCCTGATCTGCACTTACCTATTCTCCCCAGTCCTATGATGCCCACCGTGCTATCAGACAGACCGTAGCCACACATCCATAAGGGCTTCCATGTCGTCCAGCCACCACTAGCAGAGAGACGGAGGTAGAAAAAGACGTCAGACAGCAGCAGGGGAGAGCCTGCTCATATCCCAGACCAGCATTTTGGCAAGTACACCCGAGAATACAACGCTGAGGGCTGCCAGCCCCTCTGGCACAATCTTACAGCCAGCCTCTCTGAGGTTCCTGCTTCAAGTGAGCTCGGCGGTCTCCCGCAGGAATCTGCTTGGACCTCGGGTGCGCAGCAGCAGCAGCCTTGGGACTGATTTAATTTAGGCGCTGCTAGCCACAGCCCTGGAGTGGCTGCCAGTCAGTGAGCTTCGGACAGACCTTCCATGTGTGCTGCCCTCGGAGGGGTCTGCGGTGGCCTTGGATGCCCTCTCCTGCAGGTTCTCTACCTAGCATACGGAGGGGAGTTCTGCCCCTCTCGCAGACCCTAAGCAGCATGTCTCCAAACAGCCACGCAACCGCGGGGGACTCCGTCTTGGCCTGCAAGATGTTCGGTGCAAGCCGGGTGAAACTCTGGCTTCAGCCCTGTTTTACCTGTCCAGCGTGGCACACTTTCTCCTGCAGCTCTCGACCCAGGGTCTGCTGGGCTCAGAAGCCAGCCCTTGCTCCAGCTGGCAGCTGCGGATACTCACTTCTTTACCTGCTCCGCTGCCTCCGGCAGCCGGCGGCACGCAGCCAGAAGTAAAGCTACGGAGAGCTCTGCGGTGGCGTCGGTCAGGACATCGGGGGTGTACCCCACACGGATCCCTCTGCAAGGCAAGCACAGGTCCCTGGGGCAACGCTGCCAGCCTTGGGGGGCTACCTCAAAACTTCTGGGCAGGTTGATGGTGCTACGCCTCTTCTAGGTATCTGCAGTATCACGTGCAAGAGGACATCCCTTCTGGTTCCTCAGCCCTTCTTCCAGCCGTGGTGGGGTTATCCTAGCCTTACCCTAGCATCCAAAGGCTCCTCCAGCCCCAGGTGGGTTGGGGGGGGTGACCCTAGCCATACCCTCACAAGAAGGAGATGCAGGTTGCAAACCCCGTCCAGCCCCATGCTCCATGGAAGCCCACCTGCGCCAACGTGACTCACAGCTCTGCCGCCCCAAGAGCGGGACGAGCTCTGAGCTTCGACCTCCTTCCCCACCGCCTCCCCCCCACAACCTCCGGGCTGGGCTCCATCCCTCACAGGGTTTAGGGCGACGGGCAGAGCGGGCGATGGTTACCGCTTCTTGATTTCGTCCAGGGCGAGGTGGTCAAACCCCACGGACATGGTGCTGATGACTTTCAGGCCCGGCCCTGCAAAACACCATCAGCACATGGCTGCCCAGCATCGCTCCCCCCCTCTGGGGGGGGGGGGGGTGTCCCAGCTGGTCCAGGAGGGGATGGGGATGGGAGGAGAAGGGCTCTGGGGCCACAGCCCGCACCCACCGGCAGCGTCCAGCACCTCGCGGTCGATGCGGTCAGAGAGGAGGCAGAGCAACCCACGCTTCCCCGCCACGCCTGCCAGCAGCTCAGTCCGCGGCACCGGCTCCTCCGAGTCCCACTGCTGGACACGGCACCTGCGGCCGGGGTGGGGGGGGGGTGATAGCATATTTCTATACATTCTGTATGGTATGTCTAAACATTTTGATGGTTTTAATATTTTGAACCAGCTGTGGAAACTGGTTTGCTGCTAGGTGAGATTTGGTAAATAATTATTAGAAATCTTATACTAACACTATGATTGAAACAATAGACAAAAGTATAGCCAAGCAATTAACGAGTAGAGGTAATTACTCATAAGTTTTGCAGTTCTTTGCACCTATGACTAGGTGTTCCTGTACGCTAAATGGGAACAATGCTGAAACTGACCACGTGTGATTGAAAGTGCGTTAAGCTTCAAGATCAAAGAACAAGGACAAGAATAAAGACTTCAAGGACAGCCAGCAAGAACTTCAATGAGTCGGTGGTCGCAAAAGCAGCCCTGCGACTCCAAGGGATCCTTCATTGCGCATGATCGGATGTAGGCAGTACTAAGATGATCAGTTGCAATCATTTTTATGTATATGTATACTAATATGAAATTAGTTTATATAACCCGTTAGTGCTAAAGCCGTGGCATGCGCGCGAGGTGGAATTATCCCCCGTGCACCCAGCGCTGCAGTAAAGAACGCTTCCCAAAGCTCCAAAACGAGCCTTAGAGAATTTCTCCGACCGGCTTTTCGGTATCAGGGGGGTCTGTCACCCCACGGTCCGTCACCCCACCGCCACCGGGACGGGACCCGGACCGACCCTGCCCCGATCCCGGTCCCGGTCCCGGTCCACGATCCCGCACTCACCCGCCGGCCTGCGACAGGACCCGCAGCCCCTCGGCCGGGATCCGCCGCGTCACGAACACCGCCATGACCGAACCGACGACCGGACCCGCCGCCGCCGCCGCCGCCGCCGTCGCAGCAGCGACCCCGGGCGGCCGCTCCGCTCCGCTCCGCTCCGCCCCTTCCCGGCGCCGGGCAGCCCCCGAAAAGTGCGGGGTGGAAGGGAGAGGACGGCGAGAAAGGGTGGCCGGGAAGCTTTTGGAACCCACGCGTGGGAGTGCACGCGTGGGGCGCCCAGAACGCTTTTGGAACCCACGCCCACGCGTGAAAGTGCACCGGGTGCCCAGAACGCTTTTGGAACCCACGCGTGGGAGTGCACGTGTGGGGCACCCAGAACGCTTTTGGAACCCACGCGTGGGAGTGCACGTGTGGGGCGCCCAGAACGCTTTTGGGACCCACGCCCACGCGTGAAAGTGCATCTGGTGCCCAGAATGCTTTTGGAACCCACGCGTGGGAGTGCACCAGGCGCCCAGAACACTTTTGGAACCCACGCCCACGCGTGAAAGTGCACCGGGTGCCCAGAACGCTTTTGGAACCCACGCGTGGGAGTGCATGTGTGGGGCACCCAGAACGCTTTTGGAACCCATGCCCACGCGTGAAAGTGCACCGGGCGCCCAGAATGCTTTTGGAACCCACGCGTGGGAGTGCCCGTGTGGAGCACCCACGCGGGGGGGGGACAGCAGCCGTGCAGGGTGTGTGTAGGGAGAGGACGCGAGGTCCGGCTGCTAAACCACCCCCCTCTCCGTGGAGAGCTGACAGCCTCTGCAGGTCCCCCATCCCACGAACGTCGCCTTCTCTTTGGATTTGAGGTGGGCGTTCAGGGCGCGGGTGGACCCAGCAGCCCGTCGTGAGAACGCGGTAAATGGTCGTAAATTTTCAGGTGTGGGTTTCCCCCTTGCAGGGAGTTTTGCCATGCCCGCTGAGAAGAACAGCAGCCCATCTTTCCATCGGGAACCAGCTGGTTGGAGGCCTGGGTGGAAGGTGGCACTCCGTACCATGCCACAGCCTCAGAGGAACCCTCCACGCCGTGTAGCTGCTCCTGGCAGCACCCGTTGTGCTGGTGTCGGTGCTTGGGTGGGTAGCAGGACCCCAGAGCCAGGACCCAGCAACATCTCTGCCCCATGCCGAGTCCTGCAGGGTCTGCTGGAGGGTCTCCCTCGAAGCCATTCCACATGCAGCCTCCCACCCCCTGACTTGCACAGGACAGATGTTGCCAAGCCCTAGCACTGGCTGCAGGAGGGAAAGGCTCCCGGCCTTTTGAGATGCTGGATTGGTGCCCTGAAGCAGGGTTCTGTGGGTACCCGGACTGCCTAGCCTGGAGGTGGTCATCCTGCAGGGCAGGAGCGGCAGCCTGGCTGGGACGCTGACGGGGAAACATTTAAGGATGGGAGAGGGGAAAGGGTGGACTGCATCATGGAGCAGGAGATGGGACCTTTCCATAGGCCTTTTGGAGGTCAGTAACTCCACTGGACTTGGTGTGGAGACTGCAAATCCCAAGAAAAGGAGTACTGGTGGAGAGCAGAGGAGATATACCCATTTTGTTACAGCTTGGCGACGTCTGCATTCAGAGCACACCTGCTGCCGATCTGCCTGCCTGCTCTGTTCCTGCGAGCTGGCAGGGGACTGAAATTTACAAGAGTCCTGCAGGGCTTTTAAAAGATTTTTTTAAACCTAAGATGATGTTTTAATAAAATCTGGCTGGATTCTTACAGATGTCAATGTGCTGGTGGCTCAGAAAAGCAGAGCAGGCAAACGGAAGGACAGACAGAACAAACTGTTGGTGTGCATCCCTCTGTCAGTCATTCACACGTGTGTGTGTGTGCGTGTACAGGCACACATGTAATGTGGAGGGCCAAGCAGCCCTTGGTTCCAGGGGCCACCCTGGATGACGTATACAGTCATCCACACACATATGTGTATATGTGTATATATATTTGCATATATTTATTTGGGTTCCTTTAGACTTTTTTCAAATTCCTTGCAACACCAGGGTATTTATTATCTGTGAACCCTGGCATCTTCTCCAGAACTGGCAGAGGGGCTAATACCAAATATTGCAAACTATGACACCAAACTGTCCATCATCACGGTGATAATTTCATACCTTTGTACAAGAAGTACCGCTGTAATGCTATAATGTGTAATGCTATGTAATACCGTCACCAATCAGCCAAAGGCCTGGTAATCTAAGTAGGCAAGGTGGGGCAAGAACTACATCAACCAGCTTTTAGACATGGCTTTGTGGCAGCGTCATTACAGTTGGGTTGGCGATGACCTGTACCACTTTTGTGGGGAGATAATGGGTTTCTGGACCAGCACACAAGGTAACAGGTCCTCCCAGATTCTGTCTTGCTGTGGTCACCCAATCTGGTCTCTGACTAGAACTGTTTTCTGAGCTCTGATCTCTTTCACTTCTATCTCCTGAGGCATCTTTTAAGCACTTTTCTCTCTCCTGGCCGAGGAGGCACAGAAGAGCCATGATGATACACCCTGCTGGGACCCCACCTTTACCTCTAAGCAGTGTGAACCTCCTCCAAAGCAAGAGTGAGAACAACTGGTGCTACAATTGTGAGTGAGCTGGCAGTTGATGCTACAGGTATTAGGTAGTGTTTTAGGATTAGAGTTTCCTCCTCAGAGCTGCCAGTGACTACTTTGGGAGATTTCCAAAGGCCAGAGGTAGAGAGTAAAGCCTCTCCCAGTGCTAAACAGACTTTACTTGTTAATAGCCAGATTTAAATTTGCTGGAGACTTGATCTGAACCTGCTTTATCATCACAAAGTGAACGCAGCTAAGTATAGGAGTGGGTGGGTGAGGAACCAAAAGAAAACATGAGCTTGTATAGGAAGGTGGAGTAAAACAGGTGTGTTACCTCTGGGAATGAGCACAGAATCATACCAGTAAAGAAAACACATCTGTGGACAGAGGGAAAGTGGAGTTTAACATCCCGGAACATCTATCCAGGATTCCTTCTGCTGCTCCACTGCAGGCGCTCCACAGGCTTGTGCCACGTTGAGAGATGGGGATGGCTTGCAGCACCCCTGCAAGGGTTTTGATTTTAGAAAGAGGACGATCTGCAGGCAGAGGCTCAGGCCCCGTGAATCCCATCCGGCAGCTGTGGTACGACCGTGGGGCAGAGTGAACCAGGGTTCACTGTGCCAGCCCTGCTGGGAAAACAAAGTGTCTGTCCGCTATGGGGTTTCTTCCTCATCATTGCCCTGGGAGGTAAAAGCCTTCGTTATCTGATGGCAGCTTTAACCAGAGAGCTGAAGTGCACAACCGTCTGATCTTAATGAGAGTTTTATAGTAAACTCAGAGGCCAGGGACTTACAGTGCTTTTCTCTGGCATGGATCATCAGTGCTATATGAGTTATCAGCTTATCTAATGAAACTCTACTCTACTGGTGGGATTTTCCTTTATCGTGATGCATGTCTGCTCCCACCGTCAGTACGTTGTCAGATTATGCCAGCAGAATCCATTTTATTTTTTAATAATTGCTCAAAAGTTTATTTTATTTTATTTTATTGAGCTGGGTTATCATTAGAGCTGACATCCTATCTCCCTCCCTGATCATGTAAGGATTTGTGTCAGGAGTATATGCTCTCCAGCGTGACATCTCCATGCTAATCTTGCAGCACAGTGGCTGCAAGGGTTTTCCTTTTCCCTTTCCTCCTGCCCTCTCCTGCTCATCCAGGTGAACATGGTGGGGTCGCTCATTCGGGAGAATGTGCCATGGCTGCCGGTGCTCCGTGTTGCTGGACACGGCAACATGCACAGTGGCAACTTTTGAACGCCTGGCCAGTTCCTCCAGTGGCACCAGTACGGGCAAAACGGAGACCCCCAGAGAGGATTTGTTTACAAAACAAAACACACAATGCTGGTAAAGGTGTGGTTTTATCGATACGCTTAAATGCACAGAGCACCTGTAAACTGTCTCCTTAGCTGTGTGGCTTCAGATTCAAAGTCTTTACTATAAATGTGCAGAAACCCTTTCCTGCAGTACCTGGGCTTGTCATCACCCTCCTGTGCCACTGGTTCCAGCCGCAGGCATGCAGGGGTCTCAGAACCTGCTCAGCAAACACACCCTGTGTATGGTCTAAGATGTCTCAGAAAATCACTGCTCAGTGGTAAAAGCTTGTGACAACATGATCTGGGCAAAGACAAGGAAACATGTGCTCCCCTGCATGCAGCTGGCCGTCAGCTCCAGCGGAACGAAGCCAGCCTCTCATGACAGACATTGAGGATATTTTGCTCTCAGACTCAGCCCTACTCCTTTGGATCACGTCACCCGCACCGTTTGGTGACAAAATCCTTTTGCACCATACGAGCTGGTGGCAGCCCAGCTCTACGTGCCTGTTCGCTTCGCAGGTCACAGCCCACCAGGGTGAGAAACTTGCTGCCTCTTGGAAAGGTGATAGCTCCTCAGTCCCTCTGGAGGCAAGGTTGCTGTCAGTGCTGTGTTCGTGCACTGCATCTTACAGGGGTCCTCTGTAAGCCACAAGGTCCCTGAGGCTGGAGGCACCTCCAGAGGTCACCTTGTCCAACCCCTGCTCAAAGCAGGGTCACCTAGAGCCAGTTGCCTAGGGCTGTGTCCAGCTCAGGTTGGGATATCTCCACAGACAGAGGCTTTACAACCTATTCGGGCAACTGGTTCCAGTGTTCCGCCACCCTCAGAACAAAAAAGCATTTTTCTTCTGTTTCAGTGGAATTTTCCGTGTCAAAGGAGATGCACATCTTACCAAAGTGTTCCCTGGGGATGGGGACAGAGGGGGTGAAGGCACTGACCGGGTGTCTCATAAGACTTGAGTGTGTGACACAGCCCTCCGCTCCACAGGGTGCTGGCAAGGTCCTGTCCCTCTACATGTCCACCTTTTACCCTGATGGCTCCAGAAATGTGGCTCACACCTCCAGACACAGAGTGCAAATCAAAGTGGTCCAACTTTTCCAAGCCCTCGCATTTTTTTGAGCCGGCAAGTTGGAGGAGGAGAGAGAGCACCCGATGCCATTTCTTCGCATGTGTCTGTGGGTCCAATCTTGGTACCTTGCCTTCCAGTGCAGGGGTGTCAGGAGTATCTGCTGACACACACCCCCCCTCCCTGCAGGGATGAGGGTTGTGAAGTCTGCCCGCCTCTGTAGGCTCTTCCCAAACGTGCATGAAACCTTCATCCACTTTCATCCCAGCCTGGCAGCAGTCCCGCTTGCTCAAGCTGGGCAGAAGAAGGGAGACCAGGGCCAGGCTCCCTGCGAGGGACAGAGGGATGGATGTCTGCCTGCAGCCGCTGCTGGTCCTGCAGGTGCAGTGCTGCCAGTCTGCCCATTGAAGAAGTGCCCAGCCACTGGACCACCAGCCAGCTCCTGCTCAGCCAGTGCTTGTGGATGTAGGAGGAAACTGGGAGAACTGGAGGGGCTGGGGCAGGACCGTGAAGCAGGGTCTGGGAGAAAGGGATGGGGATTGCATGGGGGCAGCTCTTGGGAGGTGGGAAAGTCTATAGGAGATCAGGCAGGAGACCGTACGGCACATCCAGAGGGGTGTCCAGCTGCCCTGCCACTGCAGGGACTGAAGCAGTTTGAAGCCACCGCTGAGTGGGCAGACCTGCTTGTCCCTGGAGGGCAGAGAGCAGCAGTTGGGTGGCTGTGCCATCTCTCCCCACCGTGGGTGCTCCCATCCCACCGCCTGCTCCCAAGGCTGGCTTGTCCTGGCTGCTTTTGACCTTTCAGAGCAGGGGTATCAGTAAGGCATCCCAAGAAATAACCCCTATTAATTAGCAATTCACCTGTACGCAGAAATTGTGCCCTTTGCAAAACACAGGCAGGGACTATTTCTAAGCCTGAACAGTCTCTATGTGCAAAGGAGTGTTCAGTTTGCTTGTGACCCCTTTGTTGCCTGGCTTGAGGGCAATGCCACAGCCATATACAGAGAAGGAGCTTGGCTTTACGCTGGATGCCATTCAATCTAACATTGTTTTCTTCTTGTCCCATGGGACAAACTGGATAGCAATTCCCAGCCTCCCAGTATGGTGTTTTATAGATATTACATACAGGTATGTGTGTATAAAGAACCACAGGCACACATAAATGCGTGATTTATAGGCAGTATTTTCTGTATTTCCTCTAATTGCCTTCTTTTGGTGAAATGCCAGCCTGCGCTGCCTGTCCACATCACCCCCTGGCCAGCCCTCCACTCATTTGTGCACTCCATGAAGGTGAATACGTCAGGCTTAGCCGTGGCATCTTTAGCCATCACAGTATTCTCATCTCACCTTTTCCTTCGGAATCATTTTCCTGCTGTGTTTGAGCCATTGCCTCCTCGGTCACGGCAGGCCAGTAACATGAGTGGTTTTGGGGAGGCCAGCACAGCCGTCCTGCTGCCTCTGCCTGCTCCTCACGGCTTTTCACCTGCCTGTCTCCTCCACCACCACCTCTTTTACTGGCCAGCCTTTGCTGGCTTCTTCTGAAATGCTGCACAGTGTCCATCAGTCTGCTTGACCTGGGGATGCCTTGTAGCATTTCCTTGCTCTGCCACGCTTTGCTTCACCCCAGAGTTTCAGATAGTTAAACTAATTAATCAGTCTCTCATCTGTGACCAGGCTTCTTTCCTGTTATCTGGACACCCTGGTGAAAACTGAGCGGTAAATTCTGTTTTTACCATCTGGTTTGTTTCAGACAGACCTGCAGACCATTTTACCCCTGGGAAGCTCTGCAGAGCTCTGCAAAACCTTTCTGAAAGCTGAAATGAGAGATGAATGGATGCCACATCTTCTCTGCTGGGCTGCTGCCGGAGGAGCAAGGATGCTAGGTATGTCCCAGCCAGGTCTAGAGCCAGCTTTTCTTTAATCCTGTGCAAACTTGCTGGGGTTTGCCTTCACAGTTAGCACATCAGTGCTGTCACATCTGGAAAAGCCTTGCCATGTGAATAGCCTCTCCGAACACTGTTTTCACATTTCCCCTGCGTGAGGCTGTTCGATTCCCAGCTCTTTGCTTTTATTTTTTTTTTGCCTGCCAGTGGGCTTGGTGCAAAGAGAGCCAGCTGGCCGTCTGAGTCAGGAGGCAGACATAGGAGATGTGTTCAAGCTTCGCCCAGCCTCTGTGAGCCGTGGGCCACTGCCAGCAGGGCCACGGAGCTGCCGTGAGCTGAGCAGCTGCCTCTGCCAGTGACTCTGGGGTGCGTGATCCACCAGAGGAGGTGGAAATATCACCCTCTTGGGTACGGCAGGAGTTTGATGGGATTTTAGGAGGGCATGTCAGGGCAGGACGAAAAAAGCCGCTGGCTTTCACTATATGAAAGTGATGTCCTCTGAAATACAAGTGACCCTTGGCAAACCTTGCAGCTCCCGGAAGATGCAGGAGCGTGGAGGTGTGGCAGCTCCTTGCAAAAAGCCAGCAGGATGGCTGGTCTCCATCTGTCTGTCCATCCCATACCATCCTGGCCATGCGTCCTGGGTTTTGAGGAGGAGCTGTGGCTCTCCAGGGAGCGCTGGGGGTGAGAATCGATTTCCCACAGGTTTACGTCAGCCTGGACTAGAAAAGCACTTGCCAGAGGATGGGTGGCGGGACCAAATCCAGCCAAACCTATGCCCACCAAATTCATCGGTCACTTCGCAAGAGCAAAGCCTGTTTGTTGGGATCCAGCTGGTTAATTAATAACTCTGCTGCGGGACGTGGCTGTGTTCCCATTTCGGGACATGCCGTTATGTCCCCAGGGACAAAGTCAGGCACCAGCAGTGGTGCTGGCTCCTGGAGGAGCAGGGCACCTCTACGCCTGAGCGACATGACCCGTGGGTCTGCGCCGGTGGCTCTGCATGCCCCTTTCCTGCAGGGAGCGGGGCTGGGACAGCTTTCCTGCCTGGACCCCCTTAGCAGTCCCTGCCCCATGCCATGGGGAAAGGGGCTGGATGTGCTGCTGCTCGCCCGTGCACTGCTCACCTCCTCTTCGCCTCCCCGGGGTAAACGTGGTCATGTCCCACCGCGGTGGTGCTGACTGCTCTCAGGTTGTTTTCCTGCCACTGCACGAGAGCCAGTGTTGTCACTGGCTTGGCGGTGGTTTGCAGCCCCTGACTGGGTCTATTCCTGACAAAACTGGTAATCTTCTGCTGGAAGGGGCTGCCCTGAGCCAGAACTGGCCAGCTCAGCAGCACCACAGTGTGTCCCCAGCAGAGCAGGACCTCGTCAGTCGGCCTCATCGCTGCACACATAGTCACTGACTCTCCTGGTGCAAGGCACTTTCCTTGCCAAACAATGTCCTCATGAGGTTGGAAGACCACCCACTGCTGTGGGATGGGCTCGCTGCTGTGCGGTCCTCAGTCCTCCGTCAGCAGGGCTGGTGGCTTCCCATCACCCCTGCCAGTCCCACTGCTGCCTCTGGGACTGCATCTCCTCCAGCAGCAGATGCACAGCCCGGCGATCCCGGGCACTTTTGTTGGGAATTCTGAGCAGGACCAGGGTCACCAGAGTCCCGTTGCTTCATGTGGCAGCTGTGGAGGTGGGACTGTGGAAAGGATCAGATACTTACAAGCTTATGTGTTAATTTGCTGAGCAAGTGCCTTTGGCCTCTTTATCCCATAAATGGTGGATTGCTGCGTAGGGTGATGGCTGGACAAAGCTGCCTGAAGGTCTTGTGGCCCTTGTAAGGGCAGTGAAGAGGCGTCACGGAGGCCAGGACCCACAGGGGTGTGCTGGGACAACGGGCTTTTTGCTCCATCAGTCTTTTTTCTTGTCATTGCCAGTACCCGTGGTGATGGGAAGTTTGGTCTACGCAAGGCCCTCACGCTGTGGTCCCACAGGCTCTCCTGACACACCAACGCTCATCTTTCCTTCCTCCCTCCCAACCCTGTGTCTCCAAGCTCTGCTCTGTACTGCCTCTTGGCACCTACATGTGTGGAGGTGGGACTGCCCTGTCCCATGGAGAGCCAGAGACCTTCGGGGTCTCTCCTCCAAATACACTCATTTCCCACTCTCCTCCTTATGGCCCCTGGATCTCCAAGATTCCCTCCTCAGACAGAGGGACCTGGAGCTGCACATGGGACTATACTGCCTGCCCAGGTGGGGCCTGAGGCCAGCAGGAGCCCAGCTTTTCCCATCCCATCCCATCCCATCCCATCCCATCCCATCCCATCCCATCCCATAAGCTTCCAGGTTGCTGCTCCAGCTCGTCTAGCTGTGTGCCCGTGTCCCCATTTGCCTTGCTGTGCTTGCAGCAGAGGCAACGCCTCTCCTCCATGCAGTTTGCACAGCTGGGGATTTTACATGTGGGACACAATACGCAGGGCACTGCTGTTTCAGGCTCTGTGATGGTCAGAAGCCTATTAGCCAGATGAAAGTCTGCCTTTACTGGAGGGCAAACGTGTACTTAGGCTGTTAGGCTATTACCACAAGATTATTTTAAAAGCATTTTCGAGGTTTCCCGGAGGAAGGAAAAGCATATTGTCTCCATTAGGGATTTCAACCACACCAGTTTCTTTAATCTTTCTTAAGGGATAGCTAGGATTTTATATTTAGGAGCAACCAAAACCTTTGGACGATGCTGTTCTAAGGAGCAATATTTTAATTTTCCTTTCTTAAAAGAGACAACTGCCATCTTTAAAAGAAGGCTTAAAGCTCTACCTGGAGAGAATTCACGGCAGACAGATCAAACTCAGCACCAGTTGCCTTTCTGCAGTGACCTGGTCCGGACCCGGGCTGCCGTGCTGCATCTTTGCCGGCCAGGGGCTGGCGGAGCAACCGGGCAGCTCCTGGGGGCTTCCCTGCGCTGACTCCTGCCCTTCTTTCCCATTTCCAGGTGGCTCAATGGACAAACCCAAACCGCCACTGGCTGCTTCCCTGCTGGGCTGCCCAGGAGAGGTGGCAGAGGTGGAGCTTCTGGATTTTCACAGCAGGCAGCCGTTTTCAGGGATACTCCTCCATGGGGCAGGGATGTGACCGACCAGTACCCCCAGTGGGGCCCAGATGGTTGGCAGGAGCGAGTTCCAGTTCTGGTCATTAGGCTGCCTGAGCAGCCGTCCCCAGACATGCGTGGGGAGCATCGTCTTCCAAACCGGCTGGGCCAGCGCTGAGGGCAGGGGATGGTGACCCCCCCCCCCCACCAGCGTGGTGAGAGGGACGGGTGTCCTGGATGGCAGCACTGGGTCTGCCCGGCACGGCTCCCCACCTTGACCCCACGCCTGACTGGGATGCGGGAAGGGCATCCAGCCATCCGGACACGGGTCCTGCAGCCCCCCGATCCCATGGCTCACCCGTCCCCGTAGCTTTTCTCCGCTCACCCTGTCCCTGTTCCCTGGCCAAAAGCTGCTGGATGGGGCCAAGTTGGTTAGTCTGGGGCTACAGGTCCCAAGGTCAGGGAAGGTTTGTTAATCCCCAGGCTCCTCCTGAGCAGCACTGGGACCGTTTTTTTGGCAGATCTCATCCTGTCACAAGGTGACCCGTTGTCTTAGCAGATGAGCTTCCATCCTGGGCAGCATTGCTGGATTTGCATTGCTGACGTCACTTTCCAGAGGTCTAACGGCTGCTGGAAGAAACTTGCCTGGAGGACCCTTGACGCCTGCAATTTTACCGTTGCCGTTACAGGCTGACCCAGAAGTTGGTCTTTGCTTTACGTGGATACTGCACGTGGAGAAACGGGCAGCCGGCTCTGCTTCATCCCTCCGTCAGAGGCAGAGCTGCCCAGACCCGCAGCTCAAGGGCTCTCCCGGACCTCACGCCGTGCTGCGGGAAGAGCCAAGGGCAAGTGCAGCCCCGTCCCGTGCTCTCCATCCTGCTGGAGATGCTGGGACGATGCCTCCGGCACGTGGTCCTCTGCGAACCACCCCGTCGGGGAGCTTGGAAAGGCAACGACACGCAGACGGGAGCGAATCCTCCAAACGGGAACAAAACGACGGCTCGTGTCTGCATCGTGATGAGGTGCTGTTTGCCATGCATCAGTGCCAATTACCAAAACAAGCCTTCCTCCTTTTAATGCTATTTCAATAAAAATATAACAGCGTGCTCAGGGTAACTACCTGCAGCAGGGTGAGGGGGAGAGGGACTAAACACAGCAAAAGAAAGCAGGCTACGGTTAACAATGGAGCATTTAGAGAAAATAGAAAAAAGGCAGGCAGATGGCATGAATATTAGTGCATGAAAATGACTAACACTCTGAGAATTTCCCAGTGTACTTCTGACTGGTTTGGGCTTGCTTTTATAATTAATTTATGGAAAGCACCTAAATTGGGAATAAACACAATCTCGCAAATCCCTTCTAATCTCTGCCTGTATTTTTGAAATGATACCCTAAAGGTATAGTTTCTTACAATGATTAAACTGTTTTCCTTTTAAGAATTAAAAGGGACTTTTTTCATGCAATTGTGCAGAGCATTAGTGGTCAGGAACTGTTTTAGATGCAATCTATTGTTGGAAATGCCCGGATGGGGGCATTTCCCCACCGGACCGCTGGATGCTAAATCTGCCAATATTTTCATTTTGGATTCATGTATTTTAATGCAAAATGACCGGGTGTGTTGTCAGCCACCTAATGACTCAGAAGCATTCTGACATTAGCATAAATTTGGAAACTTCCTTTAAAAGAAAAAAAAAAATAATGTATTTTTCATTAAGTTGCTGCTTCTCTCTGACAATAAAAGCAAAACTCCTTCCCTTGGGCAGGGTGCGCGGAAAGTGCTTGGGGAGGTCGCGCAGCACCGACAATGGGGGGATCTGGAGCGCGCTGGCAGTTCTTGGTCTCTGGGTGCACGCAGGAGCAAGCTGTTCAGCGCAGCTCTGCGCGTGAGGAGAAGCCTGTAGAGATACAGGTTTTCCTCCGCAGACGCCGCTACCTGTACTTCGACTCCCGGTGGTCCTCGCAAGGGGTTTCTGCCTGCTGCTGGTGGGGCCACGTGTCCCCCTTACAGAGGGGAGAAGCAGCAAGGGGCAGACAGGCGCAGCAGTGCCCTGGGATGCTTTCTGCTGGCCCCGGTGGGATAAGGGTCCCCAGGGACAGCTATGCACAGCTTGTCACCTGGCCCCTGGGGACGTACATGGCAGAAGACCCCTGCAGGACCACCGTGGGTGGGAGGGCACGTGCGGGAGGGCTGGGGTGAGCCCCGCTACCTCTTTGTGCCCATGCAGTGGCAGGCGATGGGAGGAGAACCCACGTGTACGGGGGAGACCCCCGGCCGGAGAGACGGTGCATCGAGGATTTGCTGCACCTCTGCAGCTCTCCACGAGTGCAAGCGGGGCACGAGTGGTTCTGGCATGAGCCAGGAGACCCCCAGCTCGTTGAGATCTGCTGAGGTGGGCGTAGAGACAGGGCTGGCCTGGGGAGGGAGGGTGCGCCATGTGAAATTTCGGTGGTGTTCATGTGGGCTCGGGGAGGGGTCTGGTAGTGAGGACATGAGGGTGTGGGAAGGAAATGAGGGTTTTATTACATGGCTTATCGTGTTTCAACACGGAAATCAAGGTAAGAATTACCCAGGGCACAATCTGTCCCTTTGATTTGGCCTTTGCAGCTCAGTCATGCATAGGAGAAGCCTTTTCCTTGTTCCCTCCAGCAGCATCTCCTTGTAATGGCTAATGGGAAAATATCGCGGCAGTGAAAAACTCTCTCACCCTCATAAACACAATGACAAGGCTAAGTGATCCGTCTGCAGCACGAGCAGGGCATTTGGGCTGCATGTCTCAGATGAATGCTTCCCATTTTGCAGGCTGTTTGCATTTGCTTTATGAGCTCCAGCAGTAATTCAGGCAACTGCCAGACAAATGACAAGAGAGGAGAGGCTGGCAGAGGATGCCGTGACGCTGGCTGCCGCCGAGGGTGCGCGGCTGGGACCTCTCATTCCCTGGGGGCAACCAGCAGCCTGGCTGGGAGGGCAGGCTTTGGCAGCAGCCCCCAAAACTGCCTGCACCCCAGCACTGCTGTGTCCCTGCACCAGTGCTGGGCAGAGTCCTCGTGGTGCTGCTGCCCGCAGCGCATCCCACGGGGGATGCAGCTTCGCCTTGCCGGGTTGGTTTTCGCCAGGTCCACACCGGGCTGTTTACTTTTCTCCTGTTTGTTCGATCGCAGCCTTCTTAGGGATCCGCATACTCTGCTTTGCTGAACGGTTGTCTCCTACATGTAGGAGGGCTGGGTTTTAACATAGTTTTTCTATTCTTTGGGGGAAAAGGAGAGAGAGAGAGAAAGATTGAATATGATCTTTGTTTTCAGAATATTACTGCAGTAATTAAAATGCTTTGGATGGTGTTCTGTTCCCAGAAGTAATAAATAGTTTTGGCTGTTTTGCCCCATTAATTGCATATTAGTTAAATACGTATTTTTTATAACATGCGTATTCACTCACCTGCTTACTCTGACAGTTAAATGCATATTTAAATATGCATTATACCCTTTAATGCATAGTAATTATTTGGTACAGAGCAAAGACTCTTTCTGAGCAGTCCCTTTCAAGGGAGTACACGTTTGCATGCGCAGTCTCATGTCGACTCCGGGAGCAAAACTGCATCAGGTCTGCTGAGGTCAAGCGGCACGGCCGGGCTGCACACACTGCCGTGGATTGTGGCTCTCTGCCACAGCTCCGGGGTGTCCATGGCACGCTGCAGGCACGGACACGGAGCTTGGGGCTTGTCCCTGCTGCCGGCAGCTTCCCCCCTGCAAACCTCCCGCAGCGGTCCCCTTGCCTTTCCCGCGCCTGGGGCAGGCACTTGCGGAGCAAGCACCGGACTTTTACGAAGGGTCAGGCTTTGGGGAAGAGAGGAAGAGGAAGGACTGGTGATGGTACACCGGGCTGGTCTGGCGTGGCCCAGGGTGGGTGACAGACACATTGCCGGCACAGCAGCATCCGATGGTGGGGCGTCAGCTCCTCTCCTGGAGAACCGTATGCACTTTGTGTGACAGCACGTGCTGGCTGGGAAGGGTCTGGAGAGCTCGCTCAGATTCCTTTTTCTCCTCCAGATCTCAGCAAAAGAGGCCCCAGTTTCAGATGCCCAAGGTCAGCATAGGTTCTGGACTCAGTGACCAGCTTGCCAAAGGGGCACCTCCTGCTAACTGGACGCTCCGTGGTGTCAGATTTTGTAGGAAACTTCGGTCGCACCCTTCTAACGGCCACAGTCAGCCAGCGTGCTGAGTCGGGAACTGCCTCGGCGATGCTGATCGGCGTTCAATAAAAACCGAAGCCTGCCTGGGTGAGGGGAGCAGGACCACCAGGGTTTGAGACAGGACTGGCCATTCCCGTGATTGCCGTCACCTCCCAGGTTTAACTGGTTTTGCTTTTGGACTGTAGTACAATGACAGCAAGGGCTCAGCAGAGTCACCATCTGTCAGGGAGAGTAAAAGCACCCTTTGTTAGCTCTCTTGGTAACTGAGGGGCTCCCTCTATGTCTGAAAGCTCACCCACCTTTCTCAAGTACGCCCAGATGTTGTTTCCTGTGACAGGACCCTGATCTCCGACCCCTGCCTGGGGACAAAACAGCCACCAGCTCCTGGTGGCTGAACCTGCCACCAGGTTAAAGACAAAATAATGACTTGGCGCAAGCTACAGAGAGGTGGGTGAGCAGTTTGCACGACCTCCCCCAGCCACCCTTGGCGCAGGCGTCGTGCTGGGCAGATCTCTTCCCTCCTGCCCAGATTTATCCTACTGCCGCTTCCAGCCACTAGCTGCCTGGGGAAGATCCCTTCCAGGGATTACCTGCCCTTGACAGCAGCACCGAGCTCCCCCACGCAGCCACCTGCGGCCAGACCACGGCAGGCAGCACCGGTGCGGCAGAGCGGGGCCAAAGCCGGCAGTAAAGCCAAGACGTTCCCTGCGCTGACCGTGCCTTGCTCCCATTTCGGGGCCACTGTGGCTGCAGCGAGCCATCTCCATGGCATGGATGGGGCAGACAGCATGCGTACACCAGCTTCTGCGGATGCTGGGAGGTAACCGAGCCCCAGGGGCAGGGCAGGAGGGCATTTATACCTTTTCCCAGCCAGAGCTGGGTAGCGTGGGACGTTTTCAGTGGCACCACACATTCACCAGCGGAGCTCTGCGGGGCGACATGCGCGCTCCCATCCCTCCCGGTGAATCCGGGACCTCGGATCGCTGCCGCCGCGATCGCCTCCTCCTTGGCAGTGCCTCCCTCCATCCAGGCAGCTGCCAGCCATTGCACAAGCCGAGCATGCCCTGCTGGTGCTGCTTTCCTCCCCTCGCGCCCTCCCTGCAGTATTTTGCTTTTGAGACAGCGAGACTGCGAGGAAGGTCCGCATCCTTCACCTGGCATGGTCTTGGGCCAGCTTTCATGGCTCCAAAAGGGAAGGGATCCAGCCCTGCACATGGGGACCTTCCATCGGGACATCGGCTTGTGCTGGCCAAGTCCTTGCTGCAGCTGTTGGTCCTGGGTGAGCAGAAGTCGAGGCCGCAGTGTGGCACCAGACCTGTTCCCGACTGGATGCCCCTCGGCAGTGCCCTGGCTGTGCCCCCCTCCCCAGGACCTGCAGCTGGCCCTGGCGGCATCGCCGCTCCAACGTGGCCGTGTTTCCAGCAACGGGTCCGGCTGTGGTCTTCTTAGGAACAATGCGCTCCTACTGTATGGTACCAGATTGTACATCAAAACTATTATTTCCAACATCTCTGGCTTAATTGTAAAACTATAATACAAATGACATTGGGGGTTTGCTGGAGTTAAATTTTAATAGCAAGCCAGCGCCCTTTTAATGACATTTTATACATTTAAATTGGGCATGATCCCTTTGGGAACAGTAATTTTATTCATGGAGATTATGTCTAATTTGAATATAAAAACACCACTAAAAAGATATTGGATTTGCTATTTTTCACTTGCAGGAGCTCCGGAGTCCAGTCTTCCCAACTGCCTGGGCTTTGGTGGATTAACAAAAAACAACAAAACCCCTTAACTTCCACCCGGCAAAGCGCGGTATAGAAATCTTAGGGTGCACAACTGGTCCCAGCTGGTCCACCTTGGCTCCCTGGCTGGCTCCGAGGTGCAGCAACGAGCACCGCAGCCAGTCCTCGGCTGTGGCTGCGGCTGCTGCCTGTCCCTCGCCAGCTGTGACGCTTGGGCATGGAGGGACAAGGGGGGAGAAGCCACCTGGGATGGACCACGGCCGTGGCCAAAGATTCTGGAGGTAGCTCTGCCGAGCCGGCTGGTCCCAGACCCGGCACAGATCCTGCTTGCCCGGTGCAGCTGCGCTGGGCTTCTGCTGGAGCTGCTGGGGATGGCGACTACCTCTAGCACTGCTGTGGTCCTTCTCCCTTCATGTGCTGGAGCTGGCCAGAGCCTCCAAATTTCAGCCCCAAATTCCCATGACTTCTGTCAGATTGGCGGATAGTTTTGCCAGGGTGGGTCCTTGCCCCACCAAGGGCAGGACGGGGCACAGCCGACTCTGGTGGCAGCGGTCCCGCTCGTCTTATCTCATGACGGCCAAGTTAAAGATGGACAGCCTACAGGCAAAGACACCCGGGGGGGATGTCACCAACCCACCTCACCGCCCGCTGCGCCTGAGGGACCCTCGGTGGCTCGTGGACACTTGCACGCATCCAGCACCAAGGTTCAAAGGGGCACCTGGACGGCTCCTGCTTCTGGCTCCTGCAGAGTCCAGATGTCCTTAGCGGGGAGGACGCTGAGCAGAAACGCGCTGACTTCGTAAGCAGCACGCTTGAGCCCTTTCCCATCGGAGTGGCCGGCTGGGGGAATTGGGGCTGTTTTAGTTCGCACCTCTGTTCTGGCTGTATACCTTGCTGCGCAGAGCAGATGCCCGCTCCATGCGGTGCTGCAGGAGGAGGGCAGCTGGTGGGAAAGTGAGATCTGCACACAAAAAATAGCTCTGCTCCCTGGAGGGTGCACCGGTGGCCGGGGTGGGCTGCTTTAAGAGAGCTGAGTTAGTCAGCACATGGGACTGCATGCAACCCTGCCTGGCCACGAGCCGTACCCTTCAGCGCAGCGAAGCCGATAACGGCGCTGACACTGATGTGCGCAGGCACAAAGCTGCAGCCTCATCTCCGAGACAGGATAAACTGTTTGGCCTTTGGACAAGATTATTTCTGTTCAGAACAGGATTGTTATCACTTAATTGAAAATAATTATCCAATGCAAATTGGCTTCAAGTTGGCAGGCTGAGTTGAGAAAACGGTGAATTTCCAAGCTGTCCTGAGGAGAGCTGAACGCAGTAGCAGGGTGAGAGGCTGGGACTGTCCTCAGGGTTGGGGGAGGATACTGCGGGGGGGCAGACGGTCCTCTGCAACACCCACAACCGACAAGGAAAATGGGGGGGGGGGGACTGTCCTGCCTGCCTGGTGCTTTCATGCGCTGGGACACTCCGGTTTGCCTTTCCAAAGCTCGGACAAGCTTTGAATCTCCCCCAAGAGCAGGAAGCCTCAATCCATCAGCAGGCAGCCCCAGCCAGCACCATCCTGCTGGCAAGGCTGGCATCGGCTGCAGCCAGCGGACAACATGGGTGAAAATGAGATGAGATGCAACTTTGACCTGGGACTGGCTGAGGGCACCAAAGGAATCTGACATGTCCTTTGGTGAAAGAGTGCTGGAGAAGGCCATGGTACCTACACAGCCCCCGTGAAGGCGGTGGGAGCGTTGGCACTGGAACCAGATGCTTGAGAGACCTCCGCTCAAGGGGAATGGGGAAGGTGTTGAGCCCATACCCCATCCTGGGGAGGGGGGGTGTCTGCATCTGGGATTTCTTCACACAGAGGATGCAGCTCTCCTGCTGCTGTCGATTAGGATAGCTGCAGTTGCGCCCAAGGGATGGAGATGTCTGGTGCCACAGAGTGTCTGGGCCACTATCAGGTTGCGGAAACCTTTGGAGAACCAGGCAGAAACAGACCCGCTGGTGCTCCAACCCAAGGGGGCACCTAAGCCTTGGCTGGGCTTGTGCCTCTTCTATGGACCCCGTTCTTGCTCTGCACAAGCAGCCCATCATTCAAAACATCGCCTGCGTCAGCATGTTCTCGCTGGTAAACTTCTTCTCAGAAGAACCAGAGATCCCTATGTATCTTTGTGAGATTACCTCCACCCCCAACCCCCTCAAAATGTGCTAAACCTTCCACTTTTGGGGTCCCTATGGACACCCTTGTCTGCAGGCTCCATGGGCCGCGGTCATCCTGAGGAGGGTGTTCTGCCAGGGAAGACCCTGCCGAGAGGAGATCACCTGGGGACATGTCCTGCCCTGACTGAACCCGGATGCATGGCCGGTGAGGAGCCTTTTTTAAAACACAGTGGTGCTCTCTGTCTGTCTACTACGGGGAAAGCCAGCGGGGCCAGCCGGAGCCCATGGAAAGGCGCAGGGACTCCGGTTGTCCGAGGCCATCTGCACCAGCAGGGACAAGCCCCCTGTGGTGAGCAGACCCTAGGGCAGAGCCTGGTTCTTCGGCTTCCCCTTCAAAGTGAAATGCGGAATCACCCACCTCGGTAGCTTCCCGCTCCCGTTCCCTGTCCTGCTTCTCACGTACAGGCGTACGAGCTGGTACTCCCATCTGTGCCGGGAGGGCTGGCAGAGGAAAGCAGCGGCAGATGCTGGCTCAGACGAGGCATCGGCTGAATCCTGCCAGTGAGGACCCGCACCCACGGTCCAGAGGCTCTCTGCGGCCATTCTGCCCTTGGTGTTTTCTCCTCTCCCTTTTCTTTTTTTTCTGCCTGAATGGGTTTGGATTAGACAAGACCTTCCCGAGTGTACACAACGCCTCTGCCAGTGCACAAATACACGAGAGAATACTGAGTTTCCACAACTGTTTTTATATGATTTGACCAGACTGGTACAAGGTTAATTAAAACCCCCAGTGTTTAAATGCAGTTTCATCAGAAGAAGTGTAAAATGCTTCTGCAAGAATCTCTGTCAGGACTTTTCAAAGATAGTGTACTTTACCTGGCAAAGCACAATTAGACACAGTCAAATATTGTCCTGGTTAAAGACTATTAATTTTCCTTACATTTGTCATGAATTAATTTTTTCTGGCTATATCAACAGTGTTTCCTTTATAAATACAACTGGCTCCTTTACATTGAAAAATTAAATTTGCTTTGATAATGAACTGAGGTGCTAATAATCGTTTTGCAATGCAAAAAAGTGCAATTACTGGCTGCCGTGCCATGCAGTGCCACAGTCAGCTGTAACGGTCTGAAAGTCTGCAGTGGTACCGGTGGACACGGTGAAGACAGTCGAGAGTTGCTCAGGGTTGCAGAGACAAAACCTACACCAGCTGGAGAGCAGAGCAGCGCCGTGGGGCTGTGAGGGCTCGGTTGGTCCCTTCTGCCTCCGCAGCCGGGCAGGGGCTGGCAGGGCTGTGCCGGGGATCCCGTGAGCCGGACCCCGCTTTGCCACCATCACCAACCCAGGCCGGGAAGCCGTTTGAGCTGCTGGGCACCGTCACATCCCTGCACCCCAAAAGGCTTGGGAAAAACCGTGCCAAGGTGATGAGGATTTCTTTCCCCCTCCAGGATGTCCTCAACCATGCCAGCGGCAAGGAGCAGAAGGGACACGCAGCCGCCAGCTTATGCCTCCTTGCCTCAAACTCCCGCCCAGACCTCGGATGGAAGCAGGACTGGAAGCAAGAGCTCTTCAGGCTCCCGCACTCCTCTGACATACTTCTACCTGTCAGGGCACGCACAGGTTGGGCATTAGTCTAAACTCCTTTGGCTTTCTCTCACATGCGCTGAAGACAGAAAAGCAGAGGACTTGAGGTACCAAATCAGTGCGCTAAAGATGACGAGGAGGAGTACGACCTACGCACAACATCCACTTTAGGTAGTGCTTCCTACATTCAACTGAGTTAGTTTTGCTCATGTATTTTAAAAGTTTAAAAAAGCTCAGAATGTGTGAGTGTGCATATTTTAAAAAATACATTATTTTATAGCTTGGTGTTGACATTGTTCTTTTGTTGAAAGTAAATCATTAAAGGAAAAATTATAAGACAAAATGAAAAACCATGGTGCATAGAAAATCCACTAGGATTTCAATAGAAACCTCTTAACGCACAAGCTAAGAGGAGGAGGAGGATAAAGCTTTGCTTGGCCTGCTTCAGTGTGTGCTGAATATCCCATACAGTGGGGTTCTTAGAGCTTATGTTCTGCCTAAGCCCTAAAGAACAGGATAAAAATGAATTTTTGCAGGACCTAGTGATTAGGAAGCCAAAAGGCTGGAGACAGGCTTTCATGCTGATGTTAGTTCTCCTGCTCTAGCATTGCTTTAGAAAGTGCATCCACTGACATTTCAGCACCAGCAATCCACTGAGCACCTCACCCATGTGGGCAGCTTCCCACACTCATGCTCGGTTAGCCTGATGTATTTTTTGCCTCGTTTAATAACCCTTGCAGAGCAAGAGATTCCCTCCTGGAGAACACCTGAGAAGGCTTGTGCCACGACACTGAGAAATGGGACAGGGTTTAATCCAAACTTAGCATTTCCATTCACTGCTCAAATCATCTTCCAGACTGACGCACGCACTGTGAGCCTGAATTCAACCCCATTTCCACAAAGAGAAGTCTTTTTGCAGATGCAGGATCATGCCCTTGGCACTCCCGCCAGTGAGTGTGTGGTGGGGGTATTTGTGAGAGCACCTGTGAGCAGTGGGTGAGGAAGAAGAAATCCCTTCACACAAAAAAGCAAGCCCAGTTCTGCGAAGGGGCCAGTCTCCAGTGGGGTTGGTGACTCGCTGGCAGAAGAAGAAAGTCCTATCTAAAAGGTGCTTGTGAAACAGGGCAGCGTGAGAGTGCCAGTGCCCTTCCTTGCTGATCCTGCCCGTGAAAGCCTGATGCATCGAGGTGTCCCCATCCACCGATTCAGGCGAGCTGAACCTCAGGCTGGCTTTTGCACTGGTTTGCTCACAGGGCAAAAACTCGGTGCTCTTGGAAGAGCTGTTCAGCGACGTGTGGGTGGGAACAAGATCTGTCGGTAAGAGTGAGACCATCCCGAGGCTCAAGGGTCTGCAAGGTCACCACAGACAGGACCTGACTTGTCAGGGTTGGGTCTGGTCTGGAGCTGCTGGGGAAGCAAAATGACAGGACATACAGACAGTTAATTTCGTCCCGCTCGCTGCGGACACCACAGCTGCAACGACACTCGCTGCTTGCTGGGATCACCTCAACAGCTTGTTTGGGGGATCCTGACCCCAGCTCTGCTGCCTGTGTTTGGAGGAGCAGAGATCCATGCCCTTGTGGGACAAACCCACCACAGCGAACCCGATTCTTGCCCCCTCGTGAGAAAAACGGTTCCAAAAAACAGGGTGGCTCTCACCCCTTCTGGTGTGCTTGGGGAGAAGGGCTGGGGGGAAGCAACCACGGCTGCCTCCCTGCACGGACTTGGCCTCCAGCTGATCCTCTAGCATGGAGCACCGTCCTCCACACTCCTGCCAGCTCCCAGGCACTGTGGCCAGGCATTGTGCCTTCCTACAGAAAAATCACCAGAAAAACCGGCCTCAGGATTTCCAGAGCAGGGAGGTAATGGTGTCCTCTGGGCTGCAGTTAAGGAAGGAGCTCCGTTGCGAATCAAACCCCCGCCGTGCTCTGCAAACGACTCGCTGCAAGAGACTAGTTGGCCAAGATGAAGGGCTGAAAGCTCCGCGTGCTCTGCCAAGCCAGCGGTGTAGCTGCAGCTCCTTGCCTGAGAGGGAAGGAGGGTGGTTTTAGGGGTGATTTAGGACCTGCGTTCAGCTCCTGGCTATGCAGCAGGTCTTAGGCATATGTGCCCGGGCTTTAGCTCCACACCGACAAAATGGGGCGATAATTGCTCCCTCCTATACGTCCTCAGCACCAGGACAGCCCCATTCCACCTGCTCCCACTGTAGCCTCTGCCTGGGAAGGACTGGGACACAGCTCCGTACTGTGTTCCCCTGATGCCACGGGGAGCTCAGGAACCAATGTTTTGCTTCAGGGACCCCACGGGGCAAACTTCTTCACCAGCTTGCTGACAAACTGGGTACCCCAAAAAGACTACCTAGTGCTGCTGCTGGAAAAACAGTGCCAGCCCAGAGGAGGTAGCACACCCCAGTTAGACCAGCACAGGACCCTGCAGCGTTGTCTGATGGGGAAAGCCCCGAATTTTGGCCCTGCCATCAGCAGGATGCTGCTGATGCCTGGTGCTTCCCTGATGATCCAGCTGGAGACCTGCATGGCGTGGACAACGTGGGAGCAGATCGCCTTTCTGTCGTGGGCTTCAGACCTCTCCTTTGGGGCTGTGTGTGAGGGTTCCAGGCTGGGATGCAGCCGCAGTGCCCCAGGCATCACTGGCTGCATGGGGGTGCGCAAGGCAGGTCTTGGCATCCGAAACACTGGTCACTGCTCCCAGTGGTGCGGTACAGTGTAGCCATGTAGCTCAGACACGCTTGGTTGAAAGGCTTTCCCAGCAGATTATCCAATAGCTCGTATCTTGAGAGAAATATATATATATATATATATATATATATATATATATTTTTAGGCAGACTTCAGAGAAAAGAAACCTTCAAGGAGGAGCCAGCCCTCTGTTCCACTATGTTATAAAGACATGTTTGACTCCTTTCCAGTACACACTGGTATGCTGCGGAGATGTACACCTCAAATCACAGTATTCCTTCCTTCCTCAACCTTGCTATGTAGTGGCTGCAACAAATGATAGACCAAATACTCTCTTCTCCCCTCTTCACTCCTGGGACAACTGCCCCCATTATCAAACAAGACTCTGACCTTTTGATCCATCCATCTTGTCTCCTCCACAGAGTCTGGGCTGAGCTACGGCCCTTTATTTATTCACACAATGTAGTTTTCCTCATGCTGCTTCACCAGTGCACATCAACTGTGACCTCGAGACACTATCCTCTCCTGGGATAAGCATGTTTTTCAGTCCTGGGCACCTCTGGAGTAAAGACTGACAGTTCTTTAAAGGAGGGGGAAAAAAGCAGGTGGGAGGAATGACAGGCTGAAGTACATTTTGGTTTAATAGGATAAAATGGAGCTTGATGAAAGTAACTCAGTCTGCACGTGATCTAGTCCTGAACAGGCTTTTAATGCAGTGCTTTCCTTTAACTGGTACCTAATGTGGTGATACTTTTCCTGGTGGAAAATGCGTCACCCCCGCCTCTTGCCATTTTCCTTATCCTGTCCTTCTCCTGTAGTGCAAAAACATCTTCAACGGCATTATTTTTGCACTAAGCTCTGTAAAATTCATATGCTGCTAGACAGAGCCCTTACTGGTAGTGCTGGGAGGCACTGATTACGAGTGACAGCCTGCTGGTGCTGAACACAACCCGTTTTGTTTCAAGTGGCCCCAGAAAGAGACCCAGGAGTGGAGCCCACCGCATGGGCACACGGACCAGACCCTTGGTTGTGCTTTGCCAGCCGGTAAGCAGAGATGATTTCCTGACTGGTCCATGTAGAATTTAATGATCTGGGGGGAGAAGGTTCACTGACTGGGTGCACACGATGGGACTGCACCTCCAGGGCTGGATGTATGTCTGCAAATGAGGGTCCTGCTACAGCCTTGCTGGCTGGCAAGAGACGAGTCCCTCTTGACTCACTGTACCTTGTCACTCCCATGTGCAAGAAGGCTCCAGCACCTGGTCTGAGGGAAGGTTTTGAAGTCGGAGTGGGGTACGCTGGTTTGTGAGATGTGGGGCACCGAGTTTCAGGCACCGAGAGCGCTACCTTGGGCTGGGGAGCAATTGCTGCAGAGAGGGCAGTCCCAGGCAGCCAGTGGGACGTTAAGTCTTGGTTCTGCTCTCCATTCCAGCAGTGCACGGCTATGGGCATGCTTGACCTCACCCAGGGCACTGCTGCTTATGTGGAAGGGGAGGCAGGCCCAGGACGCTGAGACCGCTGAAGAAAGGGACATCAGCAATCCACCCACTCCTCGGCTTGCTCAACCACCTCATCATCTCCAGCAGATGTTTGTTCGACTCTTCCCTGAAACCCACCAGCAAGGCTGCACGCCCTCCTCAGACAACCTGCTGCAGTCCCCTGTCATCTTTACCATTTTAAGGTCATTTCTGTTCGTTTCCCAGCTACACCTGTCTTTCTGTTCTTTAAGCACGTGCTTTGTTGTTCTGCTCACCCTCCATATTAAGAACAGCCATTTTCCTTTGCACCTTATTTACCCAGCTGCTTTTCTCTAGAAAAAAACAGCTTTTACTTGCTAGCTGCGTTATCTGGACCCTCTGATTCTCCTCCAAATTATCCGGTGAGCCCTGTACAGCGGATTCGCTCTGTCTTGCTGTGCAAAGCCTGACATAAATCAGTATTTGAGCTGGCGTCTGTCCTGGTTTCAGCAGGGGTAGAGTTAATTTTCTTTCTGGTAGCCGGTAGAGTGCTGTGTTTTGGATTTAGGATGAGAATAATGTTGATAACACACTGATGTTTTCAGTTGTTGCTAAGTAGAGTTTATACTAAGTCAAGGATTTTTCAGCTTCTCATGCCCAGCCAGCGAGAAGGCTGGAGGGGCGACAGCTGACCCAAACTGGCCAAAGGGATATTCCATACCATGTGACGTCCTGCCCAGTATATAAACTGGGGGGTTGGCCTGGGGGGCAGATCGCTGCTCGGGAACTAACTGGGCATTGGTGGGCGAGTGGTGAGCAACTGCATTGTGCATCACTTGTTTTGTATATTCCAATTCTTTTATTATTATTTTCGTTTTCATATTGTTATTATTATCATTATTAGTTTCTTCCTTTCTGTTCTATTAAACTGTTCTTATCTCAACCCACAAGTTTTACCTTTTTCCTTCCTACCGGCAGGGGGGGGGTGGGGGTGGAAGTGAATGAGCGGCTGCTCAGTGCTATGTTGCTGGCTGGGCTTCAACCACGACAGTGTCTTAACCTGCCATGACCTAAGTAGACTTCTGGTTAATGCTCCAGTTTGTGTACGTTACTGCAGTATCTTGGGTTTTTTTAACCACAGCTTTGCTGCCTCATGTTCAGCTTGGGAGCTGCACTTCCAACACTGCTCCCTGGTCAGTCAGATCCTGGTCTTCACCTGCAAGGTTGCCAGAGGAAGCTCCTTCCTCCAGCTTCCATCTGCTTCCAAGTGTTGCCGTTCTATCTTTTTCTCTTCCCATGGTCCCAAATACCTCGCTTTCTCTATGCTTTTACTCACTGTCTTGCAACCACAAGCAACAGACATCTATCAGAACAAAGGCCATGTTAGGTATCTGGAGGATTGGGTGGCTGCAGTACTCAGAGGGAAAGCCAGAGACTTTTCCACCACAAACCTATCATCTGGTGCTTGCAACAGAAACTGCCGGTGGCAGGCAGAAGCCACAATCTACAGCCAGCCTTCTGTGGGATTAACCCAAGCACTTGTGTAAGTTACCTTCCCTAAACTTACCACCATTAGCTTCCCAAGACAAGGCAGGCTTTTGCTCACCAGCACATAACTAGTTTTGAAAAATCCCACTGAAGAGTCCAAGGTGAAATATTGTTGGCTGAAGCCACTGGGCATCAGAGAGACAACTCAGGACTCCTGGCTGGCTTAACTCCTGCCACAGTGGCCGGCCACCTTATCTTTAGATCTAAAGAAGTGAGGAAAAACTCTGACTCCCTCCACATCTGACCATCATTTGACATTGTACATGGGCAACGTAAAGGCACCTGCACCTCTTACGCACAGGGGCTATGCTGCTGCCCCTGGGCTGGTGTATCAGTCTTCCTAGAGCAGCCTCACTAGCACGGCACTACTAACACTGTTAGACATTCTTGTGTGGAGCGATTTCAGCATGTGTCATTTTTCCACTACCAATGCAGCCTCTCACATTGGCTAGGGTGCTAAATAATGTATCATCATGTAAAGCCATTGCATAATGCCTGGAGGAGGATTAAATTGCACTTTCTATCTTCTTGTGGGTTCCTCTGAAAATGAGGAAGAGAACGGTGGAACGAGAGGTCTCCGTGGGGAACCTCTCCAGAGCATGCTAGCCCGGTGGCCATCAGAATAATGTTCTTCTGCCCTTCACATCGAAGTGTAACTGTCTTATTTCTTTTATGGCACACCACACTGCACCCATAAAACACCTCACAAACAGACTGATGGCTCTCATTAGATGCTATTGCAGTTCAGTTTTCTCCCTGACCTCTTGCACATTGTTGAAAACACAGCTGCTTCAGTTTTGGAGAAGTGAAGCACAAAACTACCTGCCCTTGATGTTCTTCAGTAAATGAGAGGCACAGAAGATCTGAAAACTCTCCAGAGTGGGGACGAGACCTTACCACACACTATTGTACAGGGAAGGGAATGGTGAAGCCACAATCTCACCAAGTCATTTTTACCTTAAAAAAAACCCTAAAACTTACTGAATATTAACTTGAAAAACAGTGGAGAAAACAGGGAGGCAAGATTCCCTAAAATCTGCCTAACCAAAGATTAGGAGTGTTGTCCATTCCCTATTTTTGTACTTAGGTGATTTCTAGTTATCCCTGGAGGTAGAGCAGCCACTAGGATGCAATCCTCAGGGAGCAGTCACACAGTCACCCTTTGTGAGGGGAGAGATTTTCCACCCCCACATGCTGTCTGTGTACAGTAGGTATGGGCTTATTACCTACCCCCGGACAGTGGTAACTCCTGACGTCTGAGCCATCCATCTCTTTCAGATGGAGAATCTGGTCCCTTTGGGAATCCCCTTCATAGTAACCCTTCTGTCCAAGGAAGTTTTAGAGCAAGAATGCAGCCTCCTGAGCTCTTTAAAGAAAGGTCCAGCTCCTGGAGAAGAGATTTACTCACCTCGTGACAACTTAGCTGGCCAGATGACCAAACCAATGCATCAGAAAAGTTGGAGTTGATCTCAATACTTGAATCTAAACCAACCCTCCTTCCCTATTCTACTAGTCTTCATGCTGGTTCATAAAGGCTGCTGGAGAGTTTTGTTCAAATAGAAACAGGTACTGATAAACAAAAAGGGACGTAAAACACAGCATATGGGAAAAGACAAGTTTCAATTTTGGGGGCACGGCTTTCCAGGATAAGAATTAATTAAAAATTAATTTTTTATTAGGGGTATAAGAGACTTACTTTCTCAGTATCATCAGGAACTTCTCAATCAAGTAATCAATGAAGTTAAGCAAAAATAAATTTCCGTTGCCAACAAGGACACACTTAAGCAAAACTGGGCATTAGGTTCCCAAGTATTACGTAGGCACACCTCTATTCCAAAGACCTCTGAGATTAGCTGATACAGTCACTAAAATACCAGTGTTATCACTGACGACGCTGCCAAACAAAAAGCTGATGAATTTAGGGAGTACTAGCATGGAATACTACCGACAGAAAGACAGTCCTGATTTTTTACTAGTGTACCCATTTCCCCTTCTCAGAAACCTTTGCATTAGCACAGGTTACAACTACTTTCTCATTTTAAAACACAACCGTAGCCAAAGGCCTGTTTCTTAGTAAGAATTAAGAGAGGGCATGCACCTTTTTGAAATTGTGCTGTTAGTTACTATCAATTGCTTAGCAAAAGGAGTGGTATAGTACAGGGTAGGTCATGAATCAGTAGAGTAATTTCCTTTTCAAAACCAGAAAATGTCTTGCCAGAGGTGATGTAGTTTCAGCTCGGAAAAGCAAAGGTGATACTGTTTTTAATTATGCTTGGTAAGGCAAGAAAATGTAGAACAAATGTGCATTTTTTTATATCCCTCATGTAAAGTTTTATTTGGGTTGTTCCTTTGATGAAGCATTTATTCTTACCAAGTTTTTAACAACACACCTGTTTAATTCCAGTGTACAAAAATAACTGTCTTTAAAAAAATTATTAAATTTTAGCACAGTATATCTGGAATCAAATACATTTTTCATACTCTGCTATCTTTTCTCCAGAAACAACTTCCATATCAAGGGAACAAGGACATATTTAATTTGAGACGTAAACTGTTCCCTTCTCACCTGCTTTCTCCTGCCCTGCTGACTAGTTGGCAAAGACAAGGAACAGGCTCGCACAGATGGCACCAAAAGCCGTGGCGCTGAGGGTGATGGATCCACAGCACCACACAGGAGCCTGAGGTGGAAGACTGTCATATCCCAAAGTGCAAGGCAATGACTTCGCAGCACCTTCAAAGAGGGACAGGAGTGAAAAAAAGTGCCCAGCTGCACTCTGGAGAGGATTGAGTGGCTGTGAGGAATGTGCTTTACGTCCATGTCCCTGGTCTCTATCCTGACTCCTCCTAACATAAGAGTCTCTCCAGTGTCAGCTCCAAAGGCATGGTGCTCCCTAGCAGCAGATCCTGCTCCAACAAGCAACACCTCACTGGTGAAGAAACAAAACCTAACAAACCCAGCATGGCCCCTTTCCCCCCCCACACTCCCCCAAGTAAAGAAAGAAAATTTACAGCCTATTCTGGGACTGCTGAAAAGTACAGCCATTCCAGGCACGAGCACTAGGTCCCGCCTGTCAAGTGGACATTTCACGACAGACGGAGCACTCCCTTTTGGGAACAGAGATGGACGTTCGGTGTGTGACTGGTGCCTGGGCATGCCCGCCCGGGTTCAGGGACGGACTCAAATTCAGTGTGCTAAAGAGAGGGACAGAAATAAACAGAGAAAGCAGAGCCGGAGCCAGTAAATGCTGGTACTACCTATATACTTCCTCACCACCAGGATTTCTGTTTGGACTTCGTCCTCCTCTGTTTTATGAGGAATAAATTCTCATTGATATCAGGACTAGCGTCTTCCTGCTTTTTCCATTTCTTCTTCCTTTTAACACCTTCCAGAGGCTCCTGCACATAGGCAGTCTTGCTGCCTGAGAAAGCCTGGAAAATGGACTTGTGACGAATTTTGCTGCCCTTAAATGCCTGCCTTTTACACCCTCTAGGGAAGTCCTCCTCCAAATGGTGGCTGATTTCAATATCACTTCTGTGCTTGCCTTCTCTGGGTTTCTCTGCCTGGGACATCTTCACCCTTTTGTGACACTTGCCACCTTTATGTTTCCCATGTTCTTTGCAAGGCTTGCTCTTTTCCGTATAGCTGTGCTCTCCATGTTCTTCTGCCTGCCATGGTGTCTCTGACTGTTCTGGCAGAAGGCCGGCGTCCTGTAGTTCTGTAAAACAGAGCAGTTTATTTCAATACCCATGCAGAAAACCTCAAACCTAGTGCCCAAGCCATCATAGCCTTCCTTATGTAGTTATGAAGTTAGTTAGAAAAAAATCTCTCTCTGATAGATTTTTTCAAGGTGGGGTTTTTTTCTGTCAACAGACTAGAATCTTAACAAATTACAGTTTAATCCTCTTCCTGCTAGTTTACAGCATTTTTGATGTTAGTGGATTTTTCAGAATTAAAACATCTGACAACACCCACCTAGTAGCTTTGATACAATAAATTTCCATGATAGACACGGATGAATAAAGTCACAAATCTTTTACTACTATTAGACTACCTGTTCAAATCCCTATAGCTTTTCTCAACACATGAAAATAATCCCACAATATTTCTAAAAGCAGCAAGCACAGAAGAAAGTATTTCAACTAACTGAAAGGCAGAAGGGATCTCCCAAAATAAACTGTACCTGCAATCTTTCTTTTTAATCTGTTCTCTCTTCTCTTGATCTTGTATTCATCATCATAGTAGTAGATGAATGGAGAAGTAGGGAACATGCTCCCATGCATCCGCTTTTCTGAGCACTCCTGCAAAACACATTTCAAGTCACTAGATGTGGCTGAGTTGCAATTTCCCTGGAAGGGAAATGGGTCAGATTCTGCAGGTGCTAGTCTGTACCTCTGGAGGATGCGGCCAGCAATTTTTTAAACACTGATAATTTTATTACCATCCAATAATCCTTCCTGTGCACACAGAAAAACAAGCATTACATGAGCCAAGCTGAAGTCCTCTCGCAGCAAATGGAAGGAATCCCACGTCTTCCCACAATTACTTCACACCTATAGCACTGACAGAAGCAGAGGACTAGAAGCAGGTGAGCACTAGCTAAATATGAGGCAAACTGCAAACAGAGCTGTTGGATCTGTGGAACAGGGCTGTCCTGCCTACAGCCAGGCAGGCCCCCCCACCACCTGCTTTTGCTGCTTCTCGTTGGCCCCTTCCATCTCCCAGCACAACCAAATGCCTGGTCTCCTCAAAAGACATATAATTCTAACTGCAGGGGAGATCTTTTAATCCAGGGATCTCTCCTGGATCATTTGGGGGGAAAGTATGTGCAGAGATGGGGCAGACTGAAAGGGTGGGGTGGGCTGAGGGAAGGAGCGAGCAGCGATGAGAGGCCAGGGGCAGCATCCTCCCCACACAGCCCACCTGCAGCCAGAATGGTGTGTCTGACTGTATGCAGTTTTCTCACAGAAAAAAACCAAAAGCAAATCCTGCAGGAGTATGCTGTGCAATCACATCAGACTGTAGGGAAGAGGAAGAGAGCCTTGAACAGTCGGCTGAGGTGAGGAAGGGGCTAGCTTTTGCAGCACTTGCATGGCAGCCTATTTCCCAAACACTTGATTCAGGAATATGATTTTTTTGCCCGCTGTACACAAAGTTTTAGCAACGTCTTGTGAGCCGGGCTAACTGGGATGCTTCTTATGGTTCCATCTTTCTTTCAGGGTACCATGTGATATTAACTGATGCTTTCTTCTCCTTGTAAATTGCTTGTTACTTGTTGTGGTTTGCAATATCATCCTTCTACTTCTTGGATTCTACCCAAACCTAGTGAACTCTAGGCCTTGCCGTTCTCGAGAAGGTGTCAGGAGCTTTCACTCACCCTGATGTCTCCACCACAAGCTAAGCAGCTTTCTTTCCTGCATTTGCTATTTCTACCACTCAGTGCCACCTCTAGCACGCCCCTTCCCTGTGTGTCCTCCTGCCTCCTCCCCTCTTTTTTAGAGGCAGAGGACATCAAAGATGCATTTCAGGTGTATTTCATATTTCTCAGCTTGTATTTGGCCTTTGCTTGGCTGAAATTAAATGAAGAATCAGGTTACTCTCTGTGGTGTCCTCTAAAAGGGTATTGTTAGGTTGTGTGACAACTGGCTTGTCTCCACACGCACAGAGGAGTGCAGACGAGCAATGGCAGCTTGTGGCTGGAGCCTACTCAAGTCTGAGGGCTCATCCTTACCCCACTGCAAAATCAGGCTGAAAGGGACCTAGGAGGGGGCATGTGAGTCCATCTGTCGCTTGAGGCCGTTCTCAGTAGCTATTCATCTGAGATGTGCATATCCTGGAAGATGACCAGATTTCACACTGAACGCCTTGAACAACCAGCTATCACCCCACAAAGAAACCTCCTCTCTTACCTTTCCCAGGTCCTCCATCTACCTCCCTCAGATTTAAGATGAGATAAAAGCGTAACAGAGAAATGACACTTCAAATACCTGTGTTTCACATGACTGAAACCTAAGAGTGGCCTTTAGGTAGGGCACAAAGCTGCCTGCCTATCTGGAATAAATGAAAGAAAATATTATCCCTAAACATTGCCAAAGAGGTTACTGAAAACAACATAGATTGGCTTTACAGAGGAGTATGCAAAGACACATTCATCCTCCTGTGATACCTGTGAAATGTACTGCTTGAGATCCCGCATCAAATCTAGGGCTTGCTCTGCAGGCACGTGGTCTGTTCATTATTTTTGTTTTGTTAATGCGCTGACAGAGAAGCCTTAGTGAATGAAATGCACATGCCACCCAAATCGGGGCTCCTCTTTTCCTCTTTATCTCCACTGCATTGATAAATCAGCTCAGCAATGTCCAACATGCACTTGGCTATATCCTTCCCTCTCAAGTAAGCTGCCACTGCTGCCATACACTGTGTACTGTTAAATACTCTTGGGACAGTCTTCAGTGCTGGAGGTATCGTACAGAGAACAGAAAGCAGAGCCCGCTACCAATCTCCAGAAGGAATTTTCTGTGTGATTGGCATACTGGGATGTGAATGCAAGGCACATCTGCAGATACCGTACAGTTCCTTATCCCTGCTGCCTTGAGAACTTGCTGCAGCCTGAATAACGCAGTGGGCTGTCCCTCATTAACTTACCCTCCCTCTTAACTTTCCTGTGGGGATGCCCCTTAAAATGGCCACATCTTTGTTATGGACCAATCGACACAATGTTTTGGATGTACGGACTGCTATGAAACGAACTACGACGTGAAGTCTACTGAAGAAAGTAAGATTTCTTGTCCTTAGTAAGTCCTTGGTTTACATAAAAACATGACCATCTTAATAAACAATGCAGCAAATTCAGGAAACATAACCGCTAGGTGTTAGATCCTCTGACACTCTATGTCTTAATTATTTCCATTTCTACAAAAAACAAGAAGTGATCCACAATGACCTCCTTACTGGAACTGCACAGTTAACTCTGGGATTTAGCAAGTTTTTTGCTCTTGCGTCTGTTTTTGGGAAAGGTCTCCCTAGACTTCTAGCAAAGGAAAGGAATTTGAGGTGTTCCTAAACTAGATTAAATGCTAACATGAAAGGAAAGGACTGCAGTGAGAAGCAGTGACTATGGTATGTCTATACAAAACTAACCCCACCCTCTTCTTCTTGGTCAGTTTGTTATTCTTCTGCTTTAAGTGCTAAAAAAGGGAAGAGAGCAGGGTTCTCAAGGTATAGAAATGTGAAAAATGTTAAGAGATGTTTGTCATCACAAGTAATTTTTACCTGCTTAAAAATATTTACGTTAAAAAAAAAAACCCAAACAAAAAAACTTTCCCCCCCGCTTAAATTATAGGCAGATCTTTCAGGGTCTGATAGCTGCTCACTGCATGAACTCAGGCACTGATTAACGACGTCAGTTTTCTTAGCCAGTGAGAGCTACAAATCTCAGATGCACTGCCTGTCCAGCTGGGTTGCTGTAAAGATGCACATGCAGGCTCCAGTCCAATTTCCTCAGCCATTCTTGGACAGTAGGTTTAGTCATTTGAGGGCAAATACTCAGTTATCATTACATAATCCAATGTGTGTCCTGGATGTTTTTCTATGTGCATATAGAAAGATCTGGTATCTCTGCCCTTCTGTGTTGTTACTGACTTCTCCATTTCCATTCAGTCATTCCTCAGGCTATTTCTGCTCCTCGTACGCTAGTGAAAATACTACCTTATCTTCTTTAACTTCGACAGCCATAAATGTTGTCCTTGAGTTGCTTTACTCCCATACTGATTTTATACAGTTTCTACCTTTTCTATCCAAGTAATTACTAGCAGCTCCTCCCACATATTTACTCATTATTTTTACAGCAGCCTTATCTGTATCCATGTATGGCTGCCTTCCTTGAATGCCATTTTTTGACAGTTTAGTAAAATGTTCCTTATCCATTGCTAGCAATCAGTCTCACTTCTTCTTCAATCCTCTCCCTCCAGTTTTTATCATATATGCTCATTTTAGTGTCTGTACTACTGGCAGGGGCTTTATTCTGGTTGTGTTTAACAGGATCAGTTTCAGTGGTGCTTTCATAGGTTTTAGCAGCCCTAGTCCCAAGCAGCAGGCAGACCAAGTGAGTTCGCATGACTGTATCGCTGAGGTCTCACACTACTGCCGCATGGGTAGCTGTGCCTTGAGCAGATGTCTTGCAGGTGAAGCCAAGGATTCTGACTCTTGTACCACAGCCGAGGCAGTGCCTGTACTCCTGCTGTGCCAGGGGTGACACTGGGCTGCTGGCACATGCTTGCCTCTTACCAAGCTTGGATGGCAACAGCTGCCTATTCCTGTCCCTTCCAACTTGGCTGTGCAGGCAGCAGCGTGTCCTGGATGTACGTGTTGGCCTCAATGCACCACTCGAAGAGGAAAATCTTCACTTGTCTCCAAACACAACTCAGCATTAAAAACCTTCCATTTATCTTTCAGCTCCACCATGAGAAGATCCCAGCACACCTGCCCTACCTGCCCGACTGTGCCCCGCAGGGATTAACTATTTAACTGGAAACTGCAGCAAGCTTTTAACGATAACATCTTCAGCAGTTGTAGTAGTTGACACATAGAGCACAAAGGAGAGAAGGAAGGAATTTGCTGTCTCTAAGCTGTAGGAAACTATAAACTTAACCCATCCAATGCACAAGTAACATTCATTTTCCAGAATACTTGTGGCTCCTGGACTTACTCCATGAAAGAAAAGAACTAACATTTGTTTGGTGTTGCTATTTGCAGGTAGAGAGCTGCACTTGTCGTGACAGGGGACTGAAAAAGGTGATAAACTTCAGCAAGCAGTCCTAGAAGATGCAGCACACCTCCAGTTTTTACTGAAGCCACATAAGGCTCACGATGTCTTCCTTTGCCAGGCTGTGTACCTTACAGAAGGATGATGTCAAACTTAATTCAGATATTGAATGACACTAAGAAATGACAAATAAGGATCATCAAAAGCAGGCAGAAATGGAAAATTCCTAAAACAGGCATCTAAATTGTTGGGCTGATTGTGGTGAAAAAACTTACATGATGTTGAACATAGCAGTAAGGCACTAATATTTCATCCCATGAGCCAGGGGAAAAAAAAGAAAGAAAAAAATAAAGCAAGCTCTTTTCAGCAACTGTCTATTTTCCAATGAATATTCTCTCTCTCAGGCAGTCTCATTTTGATTTAGGGTTTAAGAAACAAATCAATAAACCTGCCAAGGAGAGATAGTAACTTTTCTTTTCCTCCATATCTTTAAATTAGATGGGTGAGATCACTTCATACATTGGCCTCCACTGAATGCAGCAATGTGGGAAAGTTACAAACATTTCATTAGAGTGGCCCTTCGTACAGCATTAGCTTGATTCTCCCAGATCTTTTCTCCAACCACGCACCGTGGCAGAGATGAATTTCTACCCCAAGGATACACTCAACACTGAGGCAGAGACTGCTGAGACTTACATATCCAAAATGTCCTTTCCGGGAACAGTTGCAGCAGTACACTAGAGCAGAGCGCGCAGGGTGAGAATTGGCAGCCTTGATTGGTCCTGGCTTTGTCTAAAAGATGGAAATAGGCAAGAATTAGGTCTGGCAGTATTCTGAGTGCTGAATTAAAAATAAATTAAAACTACATAAATATAATTTTATTATGCTTAAATCAATACATTCCTGCTTGCTGTTGGAATATTAAGTTTGAAAAAGAAGCAACTGGCTCATATTACTGTAATTTTGCAGAGCAAGGTTCAGCCTGAGCATCACAAATGAGGTGGGAAGAGGCATTCCCAGTATCTGTTCCACCTGGCCATGTTATTTCAGCTCTGAATACAAGAAAATAGGCTGCTGATTTATCTCTCTCCCCTCCTCCTCGTCTCCCAGCCCCCTTCCCCCTCTCACAGATGCCCCACCATCCCCTGAGACGGACAGGGCCATCAGATATTGCATCCACCAGCTGGATAGGCACATTTGTGTATTGCTGAACTAGTTTAGCTTAAAGCAATATGGCAAAGATCTGACGGAGATACGGGGCCTTCACCCCCTGCATTCCCAACCCTACACCCGCTTCCACCAGCAGTGCCCAGAAGCAGGCATGCTCCAGGAGAACCTGCCAGTCCTTCCAAGAGAACAGGGGACCAGCTCTGCACCCAGCAGAGGAGACGTGATGCTACGGTCCATAGCTGCTCTTTGGGCTTACATAGGGCAATGGAAGATATAGCATACTCCATTGAATTTGGGGGAACAGGCAGCTCTTTTTCTTTTCCCCATTTAGTACCAAGAAGTGGAATATGTGAACGTATTTCCTATTCCTTTACTTTTCACACGCGCAAGGACATTCATCTCCTGGAGAAGTAACTGCCACGGAGCCCATGCCTAGCAAGAGCAGGCGCAGGTACGAACAAGGGGTGCATGAATTCTGGCTAAAAAGCAGCGAGGCATTACTTTCAGCATTGCATGCACTTCCTTGTCTCTGGTGCTAAAGGAATACAGAAGAGTGGCCTAGATTTCAAAGAAATTAGTAGTAGTTGGTAAAGCTCATTACAGGAATTGCTTTTTTCTTTAAATCTGTATCACCATGCTCTTCTACTGTTAGAGCCACAGTGTTCTCCCGCATAGCCCCCAGAAGAATGACAGCAGTGCTTGTAACATAGGCAGAAACAACAGAAATCTTCCAATGCCATTTTTTATGAATCTGATCACACTTGCAGGGTCACCTTATTTTGAACCTCTTCAGCCATGGGTTTAAATGTGTGTTTCAGATCCATGTTCCTCAGTTCCCACTCACTCACCAGAAGGAAGCTAAAGGAAGACTAAGAAGAGTGACACATCCAACAGTGATTTATGACAAAAGGCAGGGAGACAAGGAAGGGAAAAAACTACCACCTGTGAAGTAATTTGTGTATTTCTCATCCATGTCTTACAGTGAGAGCTCTCCAGTAACAGTAGTGTATAAGCGACTTACTAAGCCGGCTTAGTTTTTCAGGTATTCTTTTATGATAAATACATAGAACAGGCAAGGAAAAAAAGACGCC